>NC_059288.1:2757500-2772500 GCF_017591435.1 Portunus trituberculatus
GGTTGGGGAAAGAGGGAGGAATGATGGGGGAGAAATGGGGGGAACCTTACCATAACGGGACGAGTTGATCACATGTTGACTTTCGTGAGGAGGAGGAGGAGGAGGAGGAGGAGGAGGAGGAGGAGGAGGAGGAGGAAGAGGTGGTGTTGGAGGAGGAGGAGGTAGAGGTTGGGATGTCATGTACTTTCCCCTCCTCCTCTTCTTCTCCTCCTCCTCCTCCTCCTCCTCCTCCTCCTCCTCCTCTTGCCTAATGTGTTGGGGAAGTATTAATGGAGAAGGAAATGCAGATGTTGTCAGTGTGGTGGTGGTGGTGGTGGTGGTGGTGGTGGTGGTGGTGGTGGTGGTGATAATAATAATAATAATAATAATAATAATAATAATAATAATAATAATAACAGTAATAATAATAATGATAATAGTTGTAGTAGTAGATGTTGTTGTAAGACGATTGTGTGTGTGTGTGTGTGTGTGTGTGTGTGTGTGTGTGTGTGTGTGTGTGTGTGTGTGTGTGTGTTTACCTGCAATTAATCAACCTAACTCACCTGTTCTCTTTCTTTCCAGGTAAGCGAGAACGTGGCTACCTTGAGGGACATGCTAGAGGTATGTACGCACACACACACACACACACACACACACACACACACACACACACACACACACACACACACGTACAATACCTTGACTTTTCCATTTATATTCTCTTATTATTAATCTATTTATTTATTTGCTAATTTATTACTTTCATGGTGTCATAAATTCTCCCTGTACACAAGGAGAAGGAGGAGGAGGAGGAGGAGGAGAAGGAGGAGGAGAAAAAAACGTTCCTGGTTGGGGGGCTGACCTTACTTTCTCTCTCTCTCTCTCTCTCTCTCTCTCTCTCTCTCTCTCTCTCTCTCTCTCTCTCTCTCTCTCTCTCTCTCTCTCTCTCTCTCTTCCCTGTACAGTTAGAGCAAACATGAAAGAAAAGTTTTTTTCGTAATAAGAAAATTTGTATCTTACTTTCGCAGCCTCTCTCTCTCTCTCTCTCTCTCTCTCTCTCTCTCTCTCTCTCTCTCTCTCTCTCTCTCTCTCTCTCTGCACACCTGCCTTTGGTCAAATGTGAAAACCTGTAGCGGGGTGATGAGTGGTGGGAATCAGATAAAGTGGCGGTGGTGCTGGTGGTGGTGCTGGTGATGGTGATGGTGATGGTGGTGGTGGTGGTGGTGGTGGTGGTGGTGGTCGTACATGTCTTACTGCAGTTTTTGTTATGAATCTTGTCTGTAAATTTTGACTGAAGTGGTGATCAAGTGATGGTACCGGTGGTGGTGGTGGTAGTAGTAGTAGTAGTAGTAGTAGTAATTAATAGTAGTAGCGGTGGTGGTGACGGTGGTAGTGGTAGCGGTGGTGGTGATAGTGGTAGTGGTGGTAGTGGTGGTGGTGGTGATGATAGTGATGGTGGTGACAGTGGTTACAAGAAACGTCTCAAATTAACA
Source organism: Portunus trituberculatus (assembly GCF_017591435.1). Lineage (NCBI taxonomy): Eukaryota > Metazoa > Arthropoda > Malacostraca > Decapoda > Portunidae > Portunus > Portunus trituberculatus. Next base: position 2,758,973 of record NC_059288.1, read on the forward strand.
AGGTAACAATCACAAGCAGGCAACTTGAGCTTGTAACCACACACACACACACACACACACACACACACACACACACACACACACACACACACACACACACACACACACACACACACGAGCAACAGGTTAGTCGCGTAAATCTGTAGTGGTTATGCCAATATTTGTTATTTTCTGTACTAATAGATCAACATGATTAACATTAAAGTAGTGCATTGGCAACGATGGGGGAGGAGGAGGGAGGAGGAGGAGGAAGATATTACCCCATTCCCCCCATCTCCTCCTCCTTCCCCCATCCTCCTCCTCCTCCTCCTCTTCCTCCTCCTCCTCCTCCTCCTCTCCTCGCAACAGGTCGCATATGAATCAACAAGTGAGTGTTCGTGAGCACATGATGAGTTTCGCACACCGCTGCCTCTCACCTCTCACTCTCTCTCTCTCTCTCTCTCTCTCTCTCTCTCTCTCTCTCTCTCTCTCTCTCTCTCTCTCTCTCTGCTTCCCTTGGTTTTTGGCTAGCGAGGTCAAGGAACGAGAGGGACACGAGGACTGCCAGTTAGGGTTGAGATCTGACGAGTTTTGGCACCATTAGGACGAGTTTGTATGAGTTTGGGCGAGTGTGGGACGAATTACAGGCGTTAGATTGATCTGGGGTGGAATGAGACGAGTTGAGACGAGACTGGGTGGCCTTGGAGCGAGCTGAGGCTAGTTGGGGATAGTTGGGACGAGTTTGGGACGGATTGCAGAGGTTGGGATAAGTTCTGGTGGAATGAGATGAGTTAAGACGAGTTAGGACGAGTTTGAGACGAGTTTTTGAAGAGATAGGGATTACAGTATCAACGAGGACAGAAGGTGACGAAAGTGAGATTAAATTGAAGTCGAGGCGAGATCAGAGCATGAGATTAATACAGAAAATAGATAAATATGACGAGATTTTGTTGTTTAAGTGGATAGAATTGTTTACTCACGAAAGAAAGAGATGGAAACGAGAAAGGAATGGAGGAAAGGAGTAAATGATGATAGGAAACAGGAAAGAGAGAAGAATATTAGGTAGAGAAGAGTGAGAAGGAGGAAAGAAGGAAGGAAAGAAGTGAAACGAAAAATGTGAGAAGGAATGAGTGAAGGAATAATAATGAGAAGAATGAAACGGTGGAAAGAAATAGAGGGAAAGAACACACACACAAACACACACACACACACACACACACACGAGAAACAGCGTAGACCATTACTCATCAGATAAAGAAGAAGAAAAAAGAATAAATGAAAGAAAAGGAAAAACAGACAAGAATAGAAATTACTAAGAATGAATAAATAAATGAATAAGAAGAAGTGAGGAGGAGAGGAAGCAAGGACGGACAACACACACACACACACACACACACACACACACACACACACACACACAGCGGCGGTATAGTGACGCGTGCAAGCCGTCACGTGTTGCCCCTGGAGGGTTAGGCACTCACATCCTGCCCTGCGTGTGACGTCATGTATCCCGTTTTCACTAATAACAAGTTCACCCCACGAGGAGGCACTAATGTAAACACGGGATTCCTTCTTCTTCTTCTTCTTCTCTTCATCTTATTTCTCTTCTTTCTTTTTTTTCTCTTTTTTTTTTTCTCTCTCTCTCTTATTCTTTCTTACGTCTTCTTTTATTTACTGCCGTAGTTTGTTTTCCCTTGTCTTTCTTTTCTTTATCTTATTTTTCTCTTTCTTTTCTTCTTCCTTCTTCTTTTTTTTTCTTCGTTTTTTTGTTTTTTTTTTTTTCCAAGTCTTTAATTATTTTTTCTTGTCTTTCTTCTCTTCATCTTATTTATTTCTCTTCTTCCGGTTCTCTTTTCTTTAATTATTTTCATTTTCTTCTTCTTCTCTTCTTATTTCTCTTTTCCTCTCTATTTCTCTTTCTTCCAGTTATTTTCCTGTTTTTTCTTTTCATCATTTCTTGTTAACTCTCTCTCTCTCTCTCTCTCTCTCTCTCTCTCTCTCTCTCTCTCTCTCTCTCTCTCTCTCTCTCTCTCTCTCTCTCTCTCTCTCTCTCTCTTCTTTGTTTGCTATTTCCTGTTCGGCATTTTCTCTCATACGTTTTATTTATTTAGTTTCCTCTTCCTCTCTTCGTTCTCTCGGTGTCCTCTTTATCATATTAATTCCGGTGTGAGTTATTTTTTTTTCCCTGTTTATTTATCTTTTATTTATCTCTATTCTATGTTCGTCTATTCTTCGTGTTTATATTTATTCTCTCCGTTTTTGCGCCATTACTTTTTTTTGTCATTTTTTGCTCTCACTTCCGCTTTTTATCTGTTTGACTCGAATTTTTTGTGTATATCAAGCTCTCTCTCTCTCTCTCTCTCTCTCTCTCTCTCTCTCTCTCTCTCTCTCTCTCTCTCTCATCCGTCGATAACGTATTGCTTATTTATATTTACCGGTTCTCTTAATCTCTCTCTCTCTCTCTCTCTCTCTCTCTCTCTCTCTCTCTCTCTCTCTCTCTCTCTCTCTGTTTTTTTCTATCTTTCTCTCTCTTGTTTCTTCGTAAATCTGATCACTGCATATGAACAAAACTCTCTCTCTCTCTCTCTCTCTCTCTCTCTCTCTCTCTCTCTCTCTCTCTCTCTTCGTTACGACAATAAGGACTGGCGGTGTCTTGCTTGAATCCTCCGCTTTCAAGTTATGTTTTCTGGCGTGATGAACTTAATATAATGTCTTCAGGCGATGTGAGTGAGAGAGAGAGAGAGAGAGAGAGAGAGAGAGAGAGAGCCAGTGAGAGGTACCTTATACGTGACCCACTGAGGATGAAACTGAGTCGTCTCTATCTCTTTCTCTCTCTCTCTCTCTCTCTCTCTCTCTCTCTCTCTCTCTCTCTCTCTCTTTCATCGTCTCTTCGTCTCTTTGTTTGTCTCTTTCTTTTCGTTCATCTTCTATTTCCTTCGTTCTACTTTTCTATTTCTTCTTGTCCTTGAATCTCTTGTGTGTTCCCCTTCTTTTTTTTTTATCTTTCTTTCTTTTTTCTCTTCATTATCTCTCGCTTCCTTTCTCCTTCCTCTTCTTCTTTATTTATTCCTCACTATTGCTTCTCCTTCCCATCTTCTCTCCAATTCCTTTTCCTCCTTAAACTCGCCTCTCTTTTCTCTCTTCCCCTCTTTACCTTCACCCATCCCTTTCCCCTTCCCTTCATGATTACCCTCACTTAAACTTCCTTCTCTCCCCTCTCTTCCCCTTCCCTAAGCCCTAGCAAAGAGGATGTAGAGGAAGATAGTGGCAGTGGTGATGGTGGTGGTGGTGATGGTGTTGGTGCCTGCCTCACGCCCGAAGCAGAAGTGGGCGTGGGCGTGCGGGAGTGGGGCGTGAGGGAGTGTGCATTTACTGGATTATGGAGAGAGAGAGAGAGAGAGAGAGAGAAACAAAACTTGGTGGTCCCTTGTTAAGGACAAACAGGGAACTGGCCACCAAGAATCCATCCCTCCCCTCAGCAAGCAGGACGGTACTGTCGCCACCAGCAGTAAGGAGAGGGCACAGTTGCTGGCTTCCTTGTTTGCTGAAAAAATGAAGGTGGGGAATCCACAGCAGCCACCGCCTCAGCTGGTCCAGCAATGTGAGAAGACTGTCACCATGGTGGAGGTGACGCATCAGCAGGTGAAGCGATTATTGCGGGGCCTGGACACACAGAAAGCTACCGGCCCTGATGACATCAGCCCGCACCTGCTGAAGCGATGCTCCCAGGAACTGGCTGCCCCTCTCACCCAAGTCTTCACAACTTGTGTACGGGAAAACGTCTGGCCTTCAGTGTGGAAGGAGGCTCGAGTAGTTCCTGTACACAAAAAGCTCCAGGACGGACCCAAAAAACTACAGACCCATATCCCTGTTGTCAGTGGTGGGTAAAGTGTTTGAGAGGGTCGTGGCAGAGGTGGTGTGTAGCCATCTCAAGGACAATGCCCTCCTCTCAGACCAACAGTTTGGGTTCAGACCTGGAAGGTCAACCTCCGACCTAATGATGCTTCTCACCAGGCAGTGGCAGGACGCCCTCGACGACGGCAAGGACACTATAGTGGTTGCTTTGGACATAGCTGGAGCTTTTGATAAAGTATGGCACAACGGATTACTGGAAAAGCTTCGTGCTAAAGGCATCCAGGGTGGCTTGCTACGACTCCTGGGAAATTACCTGCAGGACAGAAGCCTCAAGGTGGTTGTCAACGGGCAAACATCTGAGTCCCTGCCTGTGGAGGCATCAGTGCCACAGGGTTCAATTCTTGGCCCACTCCTGTGGAATATCTACGTGGATGATCTTCTCCAGCTACTGCCAGGAGTCAAGGCCTATGCTGATGACTGCACCCTCTCCTATACCTATCCACGCCAGGACAGTGGGCGGGCTGCTGAGGCCATCAATCAGCAGCTACGAGTGATAAAGGAGTGGGGTGCTCGCTGGCAAGTGACATTCGCGCCGGAGAAGACACAGGCAATGGTTGTCTCTCGGTCCCCAGCCGCCATGGCAGCAATGGCAGGAAAGTTGTCTTTGGCGCTGCTGCTCTCCCACTCCAAGATGACGTCAAGATACTTGGAGTGGAGGTGGATCGAGGGCTGAGGTTTGACAGCCATGTCAAATCCATTGCCAAGAAAGCCTCTCACAGGATCTCCGCTCTCAGAAGGATCGCCAGTTTCCTCGACAGGAAGGGGAGACTGCTGCTGTACAAGGCACAGGTGCGGCCCCACCTTGAGTACGCAGCTCTCTCCTGGATGTCCTGTGCCGCCACACACAGAAGGAGACTGGACAGCATCCAACGCCGCGCCATACGGCTAGTAGATGCTGCAATACCACCTCACCCAGAGCCTGAGCGTCCCCTTGATTCACTGGAACACCGCAGAGATGTGGCGGCAATCGTAGTGTTCCATAAGGCACAGGTGCAAAGAGTGCCACATCTGGCAGGGCTGCGTCATCCTCTGAGAGTCACCGCACGGAGCACGAGAACGGTGCTCAATGGTGGTGACGCCGTAGAGGTGCCGCGATCCCACGGGTGTCAGCATCAACGCACCTTCGCAGGACGCGTCTCCAGGATGTGGAACTTGTTCACGGCCGCGGTGCCTCACGTCCAGGAGATGAACACACACAGTGTCAAACTGATGGCACATAAGTGGAGACAGACACTGCCAACTCCTCTGACACTCTTTGTGACGTGACACTCAGTGTAGTGCAGTGCGTGAATAGTGCTAGTGAAGTGAAAAGAACAGTGCTCCATTTACATGCTGACCATCTTGTATATTTTCTATTTTTAAGTCTTGTAAATATTGTAGAGAAATAGATTGTAGTACCCTTAGAATAGGTAGCACACGACAGTGCGCCTTTGGGTACATGTTCTTCTGTATAAATTATGTTTAAATAAAAAAAAAAAAAAAAAAAAAGAGAGAGAGAGAGAGAGAGAGCTATTTCTCCTCTCTCTGTTCTCATTATTCTTCAAGCTGCGTGAACACTGTCGACTATGTGACCTCGCGACGTGAGGTGCACGGCGGGCGGGTGTTCTGTGTTGTCTGTGCGTGCGTGGAGGTGCGCCGGGAGGGCAGTGCGTCGGGGGGAGGAAGGCGTGGAGGGATGAAGGAAAGGAGGGCGGCAGGGAAGGTAAGTAGGTAGAGAAGGAGGGATGGAGGATGGAGGAGGAGAGCGGAGGAAAGGTAAGTAGTAGAGGACTAGGGGGGTGGGTAGAGGACGGATGGAGGGAAGCGTGGAGGGATGGAGGAAAGGAGAGCTGGAGGGATATATGGAGGAGAAGAGGAGAGGAGAGCGGGAGGAAAACGGTGAAGGATGGAGGAAATGGCGGAGGGAAAGTGTTAAGAGGAGGAGGAAGAGGAGATAAAAAAAAAAAAACTTAATATATTCAAACCCATCAAAACAAGAGCATCATTTTAAGTGCACCTGCAAAAAGGGTGACAATAACAGGTATCATGTACACTAGGTAACCCAACCTCAGTGTGAGTGATATGGAAAATCACACTGAATAATGGGAGTGATGAGTGAGAGCAGCGGGGAGAGGAAGGGAGAAGGGAGAGAGTGGGGAGAGTACGTGTGTGTGGTAAAAGAAAGGAATGGGGAGAGAAGGGTAGGAGGGGAGGAGGGAGCGCTTTGTGACACCACTTCCCTCCCTTACCCCTTCCTTAGTACCCTCCCCTTGCCTGCCCTTCCTCCTCTTCCCCTCCCCCTACCCGTGCCGTCCTCCCCTTCACGCCAAGCACGACACTGCCTTGTTGGCCGTGCTCAGTGACCCGGCAAGGCTGGCCGCGCACTGCATGACTGGCGGAGGGCGCACGTAATGAAGAGGGCGCGGGAGCAGGCGTGGGCGGGATGGAGCTGGCGTGGGAGATGGATGCAGAATGGTAATGGTGATGGTGGTGGTGATGATGATGGTGGTGGTGTTGATGTTGGTGGTGGTGTTGATGTTGGTGGTGGTGGTGGTGGTGATGTTGGTACTTTATTCACTTTTGGAGATTGGAGTGGTTGTTATACTTGGTGTGTTAAGAAAATTTGGCGTAACTGCCTGAGTCATTGTTTGAGTTATCAGAGTCACTAAGAATCACTGAGAGTCACGGAAAGTTTCACACACAGTCACATAACGTTATTCAGAATCTCTCACACACACACACACACACACACACACACACACACACACACACACACACACACACACACACACACACACACACACACAGCGGTACAAGTCAATTATTCACGAGTCACTGCGGTAAGATTAACACTGTGACCACACTGAGGCAGCACTGACGCAGCACCACACCACTGCACAACCCGCACAGCCCGCGCCGCCCGCACCAGACCCACAGCCACTCCAGTAAAGCCAGAGCAACGCCCGCCGCCGCCGCCACCCACACGCAGACCGCCAGACCCTTTAGTGAGAAATTTAGAATTATCTCGTTACGCGGCGAGCCTTGGCGTGGCCGCGGCTAACGAGGTGAAGTGCGTGTGTGTGCCGCCCCATCACGGACACTCAAGCCACGTCTCCTGTCCCATATCGCGGCCCTGCACGCAAAAAAGTGAAGAAGCGCACAGCTGTAGGGATGAGCGTCGCAATGCACTCACTGACTCACCGGCCAGCGCGGGGGAGGGATGGGAAGGAGAGGGGAGGGAAGGGGGAGGGCGTGCCGGTTGGTTGGGGGAATATCATGTCTTCTGGAAATCAGGTTATGACGCCCTGAAATCCTCCCGTCGTGGCGCTGCGCAGTGAGGCGTGACCACCGCGGCGCACGGCGGAGAGGGGCGCCTATCATACCAACCTGGCGCCTTGTCCTCGTGTCCTCCGCTCCCTACTGACTGCTGGCCGTGTTCCCCAACCCTTCGTCGCCTCATCTCGACTTAAATAGGTTGCGGTTGAGGTTACTGTGGTTTTCAATGGAGTTTTCATAATTCTGTTAGTTGTTTTTCCATCTTGTCATTCTATATATTGGAGGTTACTATGGTTTGCAAGGATGTTTTCATGATTGTGATAGTTATTTTTTTTCCATCTTATCGTCCTATATTTGAAATTACTATGGTGTGCAAGGAATGTTTATGACTGGTAGCATTTTTTTTATGGTATATTGGAAGCTACTATATTCTTCAAGGGAGTTTTCATGATTGTGATAGTTTTTTTTTTTTTTTTCATCTTACCATGCTATATTGAAAGATACAAAGGTTTTCAAAAGATTTTTATGAGTGTGGTAGTGCTCGATGATCTTCACGCTATGTTGGAAGTTACTAAAGTGTTCAAAGGAGTTTTCATGATTCTGGCAATATAGGTTAACTCGTGCAACAATTCACAGTAACAATGTACGGAACATTTATAAGAAAGGAGATAAGAAGAATATATTTTGTCCATATGATGTTTGCAAGTGACTAGAACGATAAGTAATGTCTCAGAATGCATAGTGGCTGAGAAAATGTCAGTCAGATATCAATCAAAGGGATGACAGAGCTTATGTACCTTTGCCTCGGCTTTGCCTTGGCTATAATGGAAGTTACTAATGCTTTCAAGGGAGTTTTCATGATATTAGTGGTATCTAAATACAGAGGAACCATGCATGCTTTGAGGTCCGAGGGGTCTCCAAGCGCACGGGTTCGAATCTGTCCGCTGTCCGAGTGTGGGTTGGGCTTCCTCATTCGGGGCAAGGGTTTCCTAGCGGGTGGGCTTTGAGATAGGAGGTACCCCAAAAAGTATCCCATTTAACCCATTAATTCCCATTGAAAACCCCCACATGGTGTAAATAAAAAAAAAATTGCTGTGTTGTGGGAAGTTACTGAGGTATCTAAGAGTGTTGCCATGACCCTAGTGGTAGTTTGATAAGGTTTCAGGAAGGTATTCAATTTTTTCAAGGGACATTTTCATGATTATAATGATAGCATGAAGATATCCTACACTTTTTTTTTACAGTATTTTGAATTTAGTGATAGTTTAAAAGGAGTTTTGCATTTTCAACATATTGTGCTGGAAGTTGTTTAGTGTGTTTATGATCTTGTTAGTTTAATGAGGATTCCCATCACCAATGAAAAGAAAAGAAACACTAATATGAATCTCAGTACTCAACAGTTTGGCCTGTGAAAACTGTCTTTATGAGGAAACCAAGCATTCCAGAGACACACCTTCACAAACCTGGACACACCTGTACACATCTATACACACCTGCACATTCATATACACACTTGTACATAGTTGCACACACCTGTAAACATCTGCACACACCTCTACAAACCTATACACACCTGCACACACGTTTACATACCTGCACACACCTATACATACCTCTACACACCACCGGACACCTCTACACACACCTACATACCTCTGCACACATTTACACACCTGCACACACCTGCGCCAAACACTCATTACCACCACACGTACACAACCAGGTGTCCTCTTCTTCGTGAGTGACCGTGTGACTTCACCCTCGCTGTGACCCCGTTGTGACCCCCCTCGTGATGCGCTCAGGTGACCCAGGCGGCCTACAGGTAAAGGCGTTAATCTCCCACAGTCACGCGTTGTGCCAGTGTGGTGGTGTTACATTCCCGCTTGCCAGAGATACACGCCTCTTCTGGGACGTGGGGCGTGTAGGCCTCGGGAGGGCAGTGGTGTTGGTGGGGTGTTTTTTTTTTTATGTAAGAGGAGAAATATGGCCAAGAGCAACGAAAATAGGCAGAAATGGCCCACTTAGATGCAAGTTCCCGAGCAGGTACGAGAGAGTTAGCCGAATAATGGGATAAATATGTGTCTGTCTCCAAACCTCCAGTGGTGTTGTTTCTTTTAAGTAAGAGGGAAAATATGGCCAAGAGCATCAAAAATCATCAGAAACGACCCACTTAGATGCCAGTCCCCGAGCAGTTCCGAGAGACTTAGCCAAAAAAAGAATGGGATTAGTGTCTATCTTGAAACCTCAGTCTTAGATGCGTTCAGGTCATAGGAAGATGGAAATACAGAAGCAGACAGGGACGAAGTGTACTGTTCATTTCAACTATCACTTCAGTCTTCAGCAAGAGTGGAGTGCATTACGGGGGAAGATAAGGAGATAAGGAGATGGTAATTGGCCAAATACAAGTAAGAAATGACCAGTAAACGATTGAAAGAGTGTGGAGGAAACTAATTGATGGAGGAAGAGAGAGAGGGGAAGAGAAAGAGAGATGGAGGGATGGAATTGTGGCGAAGATGCAGAGGATGGGAAGCACAGAGGGACAGAAGGCATAGAAACAACTGGAGGGGACTCGTTCGTGGCGCCAACCAATCACTATAGAGAAACGACAAAAGATAAAAACTAGAAAGAGAAGAGAAAATGTTGAATCTCTCCAGCCTCCCATCCTCACAATTACCATCTTCACTCAGGGTCAGTTTCGCTTCTTCCAGTCTCTTCTAGTCTCTCCAGTGTCTTCAGTCTCTCCACTCCACCTCCAAGCTTCTCCATCCCGATCCGCCCCGCCCCGCCCCGCCCCGCCCCGCCAGGAGGTGTGACCCGCAGCGAGAAGGCAGCCACAGAACGCGAAATAAAATTGTCTGAGGTGGAATTATAGGCGAAAGTTGTAACCTGAACATTGGTTTAGTCCCACGCTCTCCTCCCCCGTGTTCCTCCTCCTCCTCCTCCTCCTCCTCCTCCTCCTCCTCCTCCTCCTCCCACTATTGCTGTTTCTCCAAAGGTTCATATTATCTTTATGCCGATTTCCTCTTCCTCTCGCTCGTCATGTTTTGATATCAGTCCACCTCCGCCAGCCCGCCAGCTCCGCCTCCCCCATCCCCCTCCTCCCACCGCTTCTGCCTCCGGGGGGGAACTTCCTTCGTGCCTGAGGCGTGTACCTGGGGCCTCCTCTTCCCGGTACACTCACACGCACACGCACACGGGAGCAGCGTCGCCGTCACTTTCACTAATGCTGTCGTGTTTCCTGAAGGAGAAGTCATTAGCCGGTATTTCCTCTCCTCCCGCTGGCCTCCCGCTGACTGCTACGCCGCCGCCCCCGCACCGCCCGCCGCCACAGGGCCAGGCCGGGGTGGTCAGTGGAAGTCAGAGGTCAGCATTCAGCGCAGGAGACAAGCACTGCGCGGTAACCTAAGCCCACGTGACACCGTGAAATCTGAGCGAGTCACTGCATGCGGTAAGAGGAGGAGGAGGAGGAGGAGGAGGAGGAGGAGGAGGAGGAGGAGAGGAGGAGGAGAGAGAGAGAGAGAGAGAGAGAGAGAGAGAGAGAGAGAGAGAGAGAGAGAGATGAAAGAGGGGATGAAAGAGAAGAGAACTATGAGGAAGAGTATATAGAAGAGGATAAAAAAAAGAAGAGGGGAGGAAGAGAGTAGAAAGAAGAGGAGGAGGATGAAGACAAGAGAAGTATAAGGAAGAAGAAGATTGAAGAGAAGGAAGAGGAGGAAGATGAAAAAGAAGAAAAGAAGAAGAGAGGAAGAGGAAGTATAGGAGGAGGAGGAGAAAGAGGAGAAGGAGGGCGGCTCTCACTCCCCACCATCCTCACAAGGTCAGCGAGGGAGGAAAATTTACCCTCTTCCCCTCCTTTCCATTATTTCTTCCTCCACTCCTCCACCTCTCCATCCCTCACAACTCACTCCCTCACATGACCCGGAGTGGAGGGAATCTTGCCTCCCCTCGCCTCCCTCCACACTAATCCTCCTTTCCTCCATATTTTCCCTCCACTTCTTGTACTTACGCTCACATCTCTCTCTCTCTCTCTCTCTCTCTCTCTCTCTCTCTCTCTCGCCCATACAGTCACAGAAATTCCCTCCCATACCCCCACAAACCCTCCCTCTATCCTTCCCTCACCTCCACCAACCCGCCCACACTCCTTCCCTCACGCCCATGACCACGCACCCTCCCTTACTCATATACCCACCCACTTTTTCCTCACCCCCACCACTCTTGTCCCTCCCTCACACCTCGCACCGCCCCAGTCTTTCCCTCCCTCACGCCCGCGCCGCCCACAGCCACCCCCGAGAAGTGGCTGGTGGTCGGACCGTCATAAAACCGCCCGAAACTCGCCCATAAAAAGTGTTAATACCTCAGTCCTGGTGGTGCCTGCCTCGTTAGCTCCGGCCGGTTCCGCTTCACTTCCTCAGGTTTTCGAAATATCTTGAGATCGACGTTTTTCGCCTTGTTATGAGGAACGCTGTGAGACCCTCCCCGCCCCAGACCAGCCCCGCACTAGCCAGGCCCGCCCCACCCCCAAAGCCAGCCCCCCAAAGCCTCCCTCCCGCTTCCCTCCCGCCTCACTTCTGCCTTGCCCGTCGCCGCCCTTGAAAGATTCGCAAATTGCAGTCCTATATAGCCTTCTTCCCTCGAGGCGTGAGAGAGAGAGAGAGAGAGAGAGAGAGAGAGAGAGTATGAAAATGATAGCTGTCAAAATAGAGCAAGATGTTGTGGAGAGAGAGAGAGAGAGAGAGAGAGGTTAGGTATATGGGCACGTGCTAGGCCTTCTCTTTCTCTCTCTCTCTCTCTCTCTCTCTCTCTCTCTCTCTCTCTCTCTCTCTCTCTCTGTCCTTTGCTTCCCTACCGCCTTCCTTTCTTCCATCCCTCCCTCCTTCCCTCCCTTCCTACTCTCTCTCTCTCTCTCTCTCTCTCTCTCTCTCTCTCTCTCTCTCTCTCTCTCTCTCTCTCTCAAATGTTCTTCTCTCCAACTGTCCACTAGTAACCGCCCGTATTTCTCTCTCTCTCTCTCTCTCTCTCTCTCTCTCTCTCTCTCTCTCTCTTTTATCTCTCTCTCTCTCTCGTTTCTTCTTTAATTTCGTCTGTTCATATGAACAAGATTTCTTTCATATTCTCTCTCTCTCTCTCTCTCTCTCTCTCTCTCTCTCTCTCTCTCTCTCTCTCTCTCTCTTAAAACATGGCGGTTGTTGTTTTTCCTTTTTTTTATTCCCCACTTGCCTCCTCCTCCTCTTCTCTTCCCCTCCGAGTGGCCGCGACTAAACACAGGAGGAGGAGGAGGAGGAGGAGGAGGAATAGAGGAAGAGGAGGAAGGAGGAAGAGGAGGAGGAGGAGGGGAAAGTTGTGGTACCGTCGTCACGCCTCCTCCCTCCCTCCCTCCATCCTCCTCCTCCTCCTCCTCCTCCTCTTCCTCCTCCTCCTCCTCCCAGCCCTCAAGCCTCTTCACCTCCTCTTCCACTTCTCTTACTTCCTTTCCCGTTCGTCCCATCGCTTCTCCCCTCCTCTCCCCTCCTCTCTCCGACTCTCCTTCCTCTCTTCCCTCTCCTCCCTCCTCCTCTCCCTTCTCGTCCTTTTCCTCTCCCCACTGACTTCCTCTCCCCGTCACCGCAATGTTTCCTCCTCCTCCTCCTCCTCTTGCTCCTCCTCCTCCTCCTCCTCCTCCTCTTCTTCCTACCTCAATAAGCGTTCTAGTAAGTGGAAGAGAAAGAGGAAGAGGAGGAAGAGAAGAAGTGTAAATGAAAATGTGTCTCTCTGTTTCTCTATTCTCTCTTCCTCTTCCTCTTCCTCTTTATTTTTTTTATTAATTCTCTTGTTTGGATTTTTTTTTTCGTTATTTTTATTCTTTATTGTTATTTTTATTATATTTTTTGTCCGTATTTTTTTTTTTTCGTATTTTTCATGTCTGTCTTGACGGGATGTTTGCTCTCTCTCTCTCTCTCTCTCTCTCTCTCTCTCTCTCTCTCTCTCTCTCTCTCTCTCTCTCTCTCGGAGGTTCGTGTTGGTCACTTCCTCTTGTGTCTTTGTTTCTTTATTGTTTTGTCTGATTTTTGGCTTCGCGTGTGTGTGTGTGTGTGTGTGTGTGTGTGTGTGTGTGTGTGTGTGTGTGTGTGTGTGTGTGTGTGTGAAAAGGAGGGGGAGCGAAAGAGAGAGAGTGTGAGTGTTAGAGAGAGCCTGGGAAGAAGTGGAGGAGGAGGAGGAGGAGGAGGAGGAGGAGGAGGAGGAGGAGGAGGAGGAGGTAGTGAGTGTGCAGAATAGTGTTACTGGTAAGGTAATAAGGAGGAAGGGAAGGTGTGTGTGTGTGTGTGTGTGTGTGTGTGTGTGTGTGTGTTACCCTCGTATTATTTCTCGCCTCGTTTTCTTTCGCTAATTTTTATCATATTTT
>NC_059288.1:2780000-2782500 GCF_017591435.1 Portunus trituberculatus
CTTCTCTTCCTTTCCTCCATCTCTTTTCTTTCCTTTTTTTTCTTTTCTTTTTTCTTCCTCATATTTTTTCCTATTTCTTCATTTCTTTTCTCTTTTCATCCTTCCTTTTATTCGTTTTCTTTCTTCTCATCTATCTTTACTTATCTTCCTCTTATTCTTTCTTCCTTTATTCCTTTCTACCTTTCTTCTTGTCTCATCTCCTTCTTCTCTCTCCATCCTGTATTACTTTCCTTCTCCCTCTCAATCTTTTCCTCTCCTGTTTTTTTTCCCTCTCCTTTCCTTTCCTTCTAACCTCTCCTCGCCTTGCTGTCATACCTACCATCCCTCCACACACACACACACACACACACACACACACACACACACACACACACACACACACACACACACACACACACACACACACACACACACACACACACTCACCTGCCCATCCTCCTTCATCCCTGAAACGTCATATTCTTGTATCACCTGAGCATGCTACGAGTCATTTTAATTAGGCGACAGGTACACAAGTCGCCAGCAGCAGGGAAGAACATCAAACTACATTAATATACAGGTTATAAATAGCCACTCGTCCCCTGAACCCTTTTACCTGTATTCTGATCCTCTGTTAAGGGTATTGGATCCTAAGTTACCTGTGACTTACCTGCTGGCATTTGGACAGGTGAGGGTGGAATGGGATCAGGTGGCAGTGTGTAGGATTAGGTATGTTTGTGTGGGGTTAAAGAGGGTTTAGGATTGGATTGTTTGTGTTTTTATCTGTTTATTTGCTTTGCTGGTTATTTTATGTGATTGGTAGACCATTATATTTCTGATTAAGGGGTTTTTATTTGTTTTTTTATTTCTTTTATATTTTGAAATTTGCTTATGGTTCCTTATCTTCCTATAAGTTTGCTACTCTAGGATAAAATTGTGGTGGGATTTAGAGGTTAGGTTACATCAGGGCTGATTAAAATTAGTTTCCATTACGTTAACTTAAATTACGTAAGGTTATGCTCTATTAAGGCTCCTCTTGTATTTTTTTTCTATTTTCTTTTGCATTTCTACCATTGTTTTTGCTCTATCAATATCTTTATGAGCTGATCTGAGTGTGTGAATAATTGTAGAATAAATATTGCAACCACTGAAGACTTTCGTACAATATTAAATTCAATCAAACTTACATATTCCGATTTTTACCGTATTTTTTTTTTCTTTTACATTTTTTTACATTATTTTTTACATTATTATTTTACATTATTATTTTACATTTTTTTTTTTTTTGTCAACATTTGAGAGTAAATCATTTTGGTACAAGTAGGTAAAGAATTGAGGGACATGCCAGGGAGATTACATTAGATTAGCAGTGACGAACTCAGCCTTGACACCAAACAGAATAGTGGACCACGAAATAAACCGCTATTGACCTTAGAACAGAAAGAAAAAGACGATAAATAAATTAACAATAACCGATATATGAACCAATCAACTTCAAAATTCCACTTCATCAATATACCTTTTTTTTTCTAGCTTCCTTTTCACATTCCCTTTTATCTTTCATTTTTTTTTTTCACCTAGAACCCAAAAAAGAAGAAAAAAATCATGTGATGGGAGAAACAATACTAGTTGACATGTCCGCCACCAGAGGGAAGACCAGAGGCGAGGCTATCACTCCACAGCGGAAGATAACAACGAAGAAGAGAGGAAGAGATAGAAAGAGTTAAAAAAAAAGAGAATGGACAGGAGAGAGAGAAAGAGAGAGAGAGAGAGGGAGCGAGAGGGAGAGAGAGAAGTGGGAGGGGGTAGTATAGAGAGAGGAGAGCATGGAAGAGAGTTGTTATTATGAGGTAAGCCAGAAGATAACAACGAAGAAGAGAGAAAGAGATTTAAAAAGAGAGACTGGGCATAAGAGAGAGAGGGAGCGAGAGGGAGGCAGAGAGAGAGAGAGAGATGGGAGGCGGGCGTATAGAGAGAGGAGGGCATGGAAGAGAGCTGTTATCATGAGGTAGGCCAGATTCCGTTAACATGTGGCTGCCTCTCAATGCTGCTTATTTCTCCCGCCTTTCTGTGTCGCCGTAAATGATAAATAGAGACGCGAAGGTCGAGGGCTTTGCTGTTATCTTTGCGTGACTTTTTGGAGATACCTGCGGCGGTGGCAAGGACACGAGAACGCTGAAATATAAACGGAAGATTCAAGAAGCCATTTAGAAGCAGTTAGAATAAGTTAGAAGCCATTTAGTTAGTTAATTAGAAGCCATTTAGAAGAAGTTAGAATAAGTTAGAAGCCGTTTAGT
Organism: Portunus trituberculatus; assembly: GCF_017591435.1. Lineage (NCBI taxonomy): Eukaryota > Metazoa > Arthropoda > Malacostraca > Decapoda > Portunidae > Portunus > Portunus trituberculatus. The sequence continues at coordinate 2,782,277 of NC_059288.1, forward strand.
TATTAGTTAATTAGAAGCGATTTAGAAGAAGTTAAAATAAGTTAGAAGCCATTTAGTTATTAGTTAATTAGAAGCCATTTAGAAGGCGTTAGGATGAATTAGAAGCCATTTAGTTATTAGTTAATTAGAAGCCATTTAGAAGGCGTTAGGATGAATTAGAAGCCATTTAGAAGGCGTTAGGATGAATTAAAAGCCAGTTAGTTATTTCTCGATTAGGACCTATT
>NC_059288.1:2795000-2800000 GCF_017591435.1 Portunus trituberculatus
GTGGCATAGAAGAGAAGAATTTAACTCTCTACTCTCTCTTTCTTCTAGTTTTTGTATGCTTCGAAACATTTATCTATTTAATTTTTGAAGTGAGCTTAGTGGTGACAAATAAAGGGTTGAGTTCTAAGTCTTCATTTTTTTTTTCTCGTTTAGATTCACTTTTTCACTTTTTCGTTTTATTCTTTTTTTTTTTTGTGAAATTTTAAACAATGACAATTTTTCTCAAGAACAAGATTTTTTTTTTCACACCAAAACATTTTCTTCTTTATTCTAATGTCTATTTTTTTTTTTTAGCAGAATTTTTATGTTCAATGACTGGAATTGTATCTTGTTTTGGTTTATGTTGCTGTTATTGTTATATTTTTTTTATTGTGGTGTAACTTTGTCTTGTTTTGGTTTTTTTTCATACCAAGACATTTTTTATCTTTCTTTGCCAAAATTCAAAAGGAAAGAACTTGTTTTTCTTATTATGACGATATTGTTTTTCTTCTTTTTCTTTGATATTCTGCAATAACATTTTCTTCATTGCAGTGTGACTTTTAGGTTTGAGGTTAAGTGTTACAACGAAAACAATCAGGAATCTGTGACTTCCCTTCATTTATTCATCTATTTTTTGTATTAAATCTTCAGACTTGTGGTTTTGGGGTGAAGGGTTTGGGAATTGAGAAGAAGAAAAAAATTATAATGATAGTTTCCAAATGTTCTGTCTGGGTTTCTTTTTTCAACACTTTCCTTGAAAATTTTAAGACTCTTTCCTTGTTTTTGCATTAACCTGGCCATGTCTTATCCAAAATAGCCACCACCATTATTACCATTAACGTTTCTCTCCTTCATGTATTACTACCATTATCACCATCATCATTAACCTTACTCTTTCTCTTATCATTATCATCATTAATATTTCTACCATTCCTTCAAGATTACCATTCTCATTAACCTTTCTCTCTCTCTCTCTCTCTCTCTCCGCAGGTACGTGTAATGTCGAGGAAGGAAACACATACATTCTGGAGAGTACTGGTGAGTGTTGCCGCTAGTACTTGTCTGGCGTACCTCTCAAATGCCACTGGTTCCTTTTCTGTTTCTAGCGGAAGATATAAGAGGATGAGGGAGAGTGGAAGTGTTGTTGGTGAAGATTGTGGGATTAACGATGGATTATAGAGCTTCTGGGGTGCGATAAGAAGTGTTACAGTGGGAGATTAGGGGATTAATACACGGTTGAAGGGGTGTTGGAGTGGGATCTGATCGTTTATGTGATATTGGTAAAGGGATTAATGTACTAGATTTAGGATTAAGAGTGTTTTTATCGCGAAGTTTGGGGTTTTCGACGTATTGTGTTTTAAGTCGTCAATTTTTCAGGTTTGTGAAAGTTGTTTAGATTTTGAGGGTAAAGAGATTAAGTTTATTTTTGTGCTATGAATCTTTAGTACGTAAACTTTAGTACTTTTTAACTGAATTTTTATATAGATTAGTGTGGGAATGTTCTGAAACCGCAAAAAGGTGAAAGATTGACAACATTTTTAGTATTACACAACTATAAAGGGATTGATTTGAAGGAACTCGAAAGGAAAACTACAGGAATAATTATATTTTAGTACATTTAACTGGATAATTTGTGTAAGTTAGTATTAAGAGGGTTATTCTAGAGAAGGCCAAAGGGAAACTAAATAAATAACAGCTATGATAACTTACGTGTTGAAATAGCGTATTAAAAACTGAAAGATTGTATTGGAGTTAGGTTAGGTTAGATTAAGTCAAGTTAAATTAAGTTAGCTAAGATCAAGTTAAGTTAGGTTAGGTTAGGTTAGGTTAAGTTGAGTAAGTGTCAGAGCGTACATGATATAAGGGGTGCTAGAGAAACGTACTTAAGGGTGTGTAGGTTGTAATAGGTGTGTTTATGGGGCGTGGCAAGTGGGACAGGAGTGTATGGGGTGTGTGAAGGGGGTGGGGGGGGGCGAGATGTATGCCCGTGTTACGCTGTTATTATTTTCGTGTGAGCATGAAATGGGTCTTGTTTATTCATTTATTATTCAAGTCAGTTTCTCGAAAAAAATACGAGGAAATATGTGTGTGTCTGTGTGTGTGTGTGTGTGTGTGTGTGTGTGTGTGTGTGTGTGTGTGTGTGTGTGTGTGTGTGTGTGTGTGTGTTTGTGTTAATTTTACATAGGGTGGAAGAGCAACTGTGTAACCATTTCTCCTCCTTCCTCCTCCTCCTCCTCCTCCTCTTCTTCTTCCTCCTTCTCAATTAACAATATACCTTGAAGAAAATTGACCCAAACATTGACGATTCAAAATAAAAAAGAAGTACTAATAGGTATCTAAGACTCTAATTGCACAGGTGAGGACGGGGGAGCAATAAATGGATTCCAGGTAACTCGATCTATATTAATTAATGTCTCACGTCATCTAAGCCCGCCAGGTAAGCAGGAAAAAGGCCAGATGTTGCATATTACCTTTGTTACCCTCCCGTCCCTCGTCTACCTTTCGCTTCTCACCTGTTTTACCTGGTCACCCTTCCCAATTTACCTGGTCATAGGAAGAACATCAATATTAATCACCAATAAGTCGGCAATATTTACCTGAATGTGTCTATTTTATTATGCATTTACCTGTTGCCGAAACCTCATTAACCTGGACACTCACGAATTCACCTTTGCTTACCTGTACGAGTAAGTTGTGGTAATTAAGCCTTTAGTTGGACAGGTGAATCATGATTGGGGAAATATCTTTTTGATGCGCACAGGTGAAAGTAGAGGTTAATTATTCAGTTAGAGAAAGCAAGAGTGAAAAAAAATATAAGAAAAGAATCTCTCTCTCTCTCTCTCTCTCTCTCTCTCTCTCTCTCTCTCTCTCTCTCTCTCTATGGTAAATCATTCTCATACATTGATATCTAATTATTGTTATTCTTTTTTCTATATTTGCTTCTGTTTTGTGTATAGGCCTCTCTCTCTCTCTCTCTCTCTCTCTCTCTCTCTCTCTCTCTCTCTCTCTCTCTCTCTCTCTCTCTCTCTCACCCATGAAATGCATTGTTGTCAAACCTGTTTATGCCTTTTTAGTGATTCGCATCCTACCTAATTAGAGGCACAGGTAATCATCCCCCGCGGCTCACCTGTGCGGCCGCCTCAGGTAGCACCAGAGTGGCCAGGCAGACTAATGCTCGCTAAAAGTAGGAATTGAGTGTCTTAGCTCGCGTATGTTTGACGTGAACACCTGTCGCGGAGATTGACTTACCTGTATTTTATCTCGTGGTCTACCTGGCTGTGTGTGTGTGTGTGTGTGTGTGTGTGTGTGTGTGTGTGTGTGTGTGTGTGTGCCTTGTATTAGTCTTCTTCTTCTTCTTTTCACATCAAAGTTCATCTCGCTTGGTCAAATCAGGAACATTTACGATAGAAGTGTGTGTGTGTGTGTGTGTGTGTGTGTGTGTGTGTGTGTAATTTACCTCGGTAGCCTGCTGATCACCCAGCCAGTCTTCCCCATTACGGAGCGAGCTCAGACCTCATAGACCGATCTTCGGGTAGGACTGAGACCACATCAACACACAACACACACCGGGAAAGCGAGGCCACAACCCCTCCAGTTACATCCCGTACCTATTTACTGCTAGGTGAACAGGGGCCACACATTAAGAGGCTTGCCCATTTGCCTCGCCGCTTACCGGGACTCGAACCCGGCCCTCTCGATTGTGAGTCGAGCGTGCTAACCACTACACTACACAGTGTGTGTAATTCACTGTTTGATCTGCTGCAGTCTCAGTCTCTAACGAGACAGCCAGACGTTACCCTACGGAACGAGCTCAGAGCTCATTATTTCCGATCTTGGGATAGGTCTGAGACCAGGCACACACCACACACCGGGACAACAAGGTCACAACTTTTCGATTTTACATCCCGTACCTACTCACTGCTAGGTGAACAGCTACACGTGAGGAGACACACCCAAATATCTCCACCCGGCCGGGGAATCGAACCCCGGTCATCTGGCTTGTGAAGCCAGCACTCTAACCACTGAGCTACCGGGCCATGTGTGTGTGTGTGTGTGTGTGTGTGTGTGTGTGTGTGTGTGTGTGTGTGTGTGTGTGTGTGTGTGTGTGTGTGTGTGTGTGTGTCCGTATGTACGTATCCAACTCTCTGTGCGTCTGAACGATTCTAGAGAAATATTAGAAGAGAGAGAGAGAGAGAGAGAGAGAGAGAGAGAGAGAGAGAGAGAGAGAGAGAGAGAGATGGAACAGCTGTTCAGGGAGAGTAATGGAGGGGGAGGGGGCGTTGATCCCTAGTTACCTGCATTTAGTTAGGTAACAAGTACTAGACCGTTATTCTAGTTAGTTACCTGTCGTGATGAAGTTTGTTTGTTCATTAGACACCAAGTTAGTGGATTATTAATGTTTGTTAATGCGAGTGGTGGGGAGAGAGGGGAGGAGAGAGGGGGTGAGAGGGGTGTTTGGAGAGAGGGAGTGGGTAGGAGGAGGGGTAGATATTGAGGAAGGATTGGAGGAAGAAGATAGAGAGAAGGATGGGAAGGCTTGGAGGAAGAGGAAGAGGTGAGAGAGAGAGAGAGAGAGAGAGAGAGAGAGAGAGAGAGAGAGAGAGAGAGAGAGAGAGAGAGGAGAGAGAACTAAAAGGGAGTGGAAGGGTTAAGGATGGGAGGGGAAGGAAAAAGGGGGAAGAGGAGAAGGTCTAGTGGTGATAGTGAAGGGGAAGGAGGAAGGGAAATGTGTGTGTGTGTGTGTGTGTGTGTGTGTGTGTGTGTGTGTGTGTGTGTGTGTGTGTGTGTGTGCTTTAGTTAATTACTCTATTTATTGTTTAGTTTTGATGGCAGTTTGAGTTTGTTTCCGGAGTACAATCGCTTGAGGGGAGAGAGAGAGAGAGAGAGAGAGAGAGAGAGAGAGAGAGAGAGAGAGAGAGAGAGAGAGAGAGAGAGAGAGAGGAAGCACTAACCTACAAACTTGAGCAGAGAATTTTCACACTAAGCAACAACAAAAGGACAACGATAACAACAAGTAATAA
>NC_059288.1:2807500-2812500 GCF_017591435.1 Portunus trituberculatus
CTTGTCTTCTCTCTCTCTCTCTCTCTCTCTCTCTCTCTCTCTCTCTCTCTCTCTCTCTCTCTCTCTCTCTCTCTCTCTCTCTCTCTCTATGTGTGTGTGTGTGTGTGTGTGTGTGTGTGTGTTGTGTGTGTGTGTGTGTGTGTGTGTTTGTGCCGTTTCCCCCTCACTTGCTGTTGTATTTTTTACCTTATTGACAACACCATGAAATACTCCTGCCTCCGCCGTGCCCTTCCTTCCCTTCCTTAAGTTTCCTTCCCGTATTTCCGTCACAATAATTATTCCCTTCCATCTCTCGCCCAGTGCGTGATGGGACCTCCAAAAATGGTTCTCGCTCTAGAAGTTCTATCGTGTTTTCATCTCTCTCTTACTCTCACTCTGTGTCTCATTTTCTCTCTCTCTCTCTCTCTCTCTCTCTCTCTCTCTCTCTCTATCCCCAAGTTCACTAATTCCTCCTTTCTTACCGACGTTAGCATCTTTCCTCTTTCTCCTCCGCCTTCTCCTTCTCTCCTCCTCCTCCTTCTCCTCCTCCTCCTTCTCCTCCTACTCCTCCTCCTCCTCTCACTTCTTTCCCGTCCGTCCACCTCTGGTATATCAGAGAGCCCCCTCCAGACCCCCTTCCCGCCCCCTGTGCCCCTCCGCCGGTGTCCCTCCCCGTCTTGTAAACACACACACACACACACACACACACACACACACACACTGGGCCAGGCAGCCACCATTGGCGGCAGCACCACCACCACCACCACGCACCCCGCCGCCACTAGTGACTGCCCAGACTCCACCACCACCTCCTGCCACGCACCTCCCGAGAGTTCCCGCCGCCTTCTGCCGCTGCTGTGTTGTGTTCGAGTGTGCGGCGCCCGAGGGAGAGCGAGAGTGCGTGTTGGTGTCGAGGCGAGGCGAGGCGAGGCGGCCACCCCGTCCCCGCGGCAGCAGTGTGTTCCCTCCTCCCTGTGTTTACATTGCGTGGCTGGAGTTGTGTGGTGCCTAACAGCAACACCCGCAGAGCGTTGCTGCCTCGCTCCTCGGAGACTGGGCGGCGGGCTGCGTGGGGAGGCCCGGCGCGGTGGCAGGGCTGCGGGCGGACGCGTTTAGCGCTCTGGCGGCGGCGAGGACGAGCTCGGTGACCCGTGACGTGACCGATGAGGGCGTCGCGTGGCGGCCCCGCGAGTTACGGAGGCGCTGCGTCGGCCGGAGTCGCCTGTGAATTAAGATGCTTCTAACCTTTAAGGGGAGGCCGCCCGTCACCGCCGCCGAGGACACACGCGTAGAAAATGGGAGACCATCCTGAAGGAACCAGAGAGAACGGAACACGTGATGGTGACGAGGAGGGGGACGAGGGGGGCGAAACAGTGCCGGTGAGCGTGGCAGCGGGGAGTGGGACATGCGGGGAGGGGAGCCGTCCCCCTGCTGACGAGCCTGGCGACGCTCAGCCCATAGGCCTCGACCTCGCGGGATTCAAGAGGATCTACATTGGGAAGATCCTCAATCCTAAACAGGTATGTCCTCTTCATTACCGGGGCGAGGACAGGTGTACAGGTGTAGAGGCACGATGGGGGCGCTGATCCCTGGTGGCGCCGTGCCCGTGTCAGGTGCCGCCCAGCACAGGTGTTCCGAGGGAGAGGGAGGGTTAATTAGATGCTGTGATTGGCTGCCCAGGTGTGTGTCACGTGAGCAGAGTTGGTGCACTTGTTGGTTGGTCACCTGAGGGTTGATTTTAGTCAATCTTAGCGTTATCGTTATCGTTGTCGTGTTTGTTTTTCTTACTGTTAAAAGGTGTCCCGTTTGTTGCAATATGGAAATAACGATAGTGTTGGTGGTAGTAATAGTAGTAGTAGTGGTAGTGGCGACGGGTGGATTGTTTGCAACGATGGTGAAGATAGTACTAGTTCGAGTGGTGATGCTGCCGGTAGTAATAGTAGTAATTGTAGTAGTAGTGGCAGAGGTGGTGTTGAGGGCGGCACAATCCTCACCACTGTACAGCCCAAGGAGAGAAGAACAATTTCAAACGTGGCGGCTTTTGCGGTCATCCCCGTAGGCCTCCTCCTCCTCCTCCTCCTCCTCCTCCTCCTCCTCCTCTCTCCTCTTCACATCACCACCCACTTACACATGAACCTTCCCTATCCCACACTTCACCTACTCTGAAACACCATTACGACATTCCTGCATCATTCCCTCCTACGATATTAATTACAGCATTCATCAATTCACTCTTTCAATCGGGGTAGCAAGTCAGTACCATCGCGCTGAGTCTGGCTGTTTACCTTCCTCTATTAGTGATATTTGAAGCTTTTTCGACCACTGGGAGCGTAAAGGAAGCATGTGAGAGGAGGTGAGTCTTCCCTGGGTGCTGGAGTGGCGTGGGAGTAAGGACAGGACTAAGGAGGTGCTATTAAGGGTGTTTTGAAGGTGTAGGCGAGTGGAGAGGCGGGAAATTTAAATGCAAGTTCGTGGTGGTGGTGGTGGTGTTCATCTCTCGCGCGTGTCTTGTTGCGCTTTATAGTGTTTTATTGGTGGTAGATTAGTGTGTTAGTGTCTTGGTGTGTGTGTGTGTGTGTGTGTGTGTGTGTGTGTACAGAGGCGGCACACAGACCCAGACAAAGACTCCGCCGTGTTTGTTGGAGCATAGCAACGCAACACACACACACACACACACACACACACACACACACACACACACACACACACACACACACACACACACACACACACACACACACACACATCACAAATACACCACACAAATACAAACTTAACTCTCACACACACACACACACACACACACACACACACACACACACACACACACACACACGCACATGAGTCGTGTCTCGCTCAGTGTTTTCATAATGATGAGTGAAATTTGAGTGAGAAAACCCACTAAAAAAAAAAAAAAAGTCGCTTGTATTCCATGATTTTTCCTGGAATGCTCCCCTCACTCTTATTATTATTATTATTATTATTATTATTATTATTATTATAAGCAAAGCACACAAAGAAGTCATTACCAATAATTGAGTTGCCTTGAGAGAAAAACTTCAATCATCTAACTTTTATCATCTTTATCCCACTGTTACCATTATTATATTTCATCTCTTCGTTTTATTAGTCCTTTCTCTCCACCTTCTGTGAGTCACGTGATTCAATATTGATTAGACTCACCTGGAATTGCCGTGAAAGTCATTACCACACCTATTTGGGGGGGGGGGGCGGTGTCAGAACAGGTATATTGTTGGGGGGGGGGCGGTGGGGGTTTAGGTGACAGGTACACTGTTTGGACTCACCTGCCGGACTCCCTTACCTGAGGAACGCCACGATTTGTTTTTTTTTATTCGGTACTTGTTCTTGATTGGCTGTCAATGTGCGGTTCAAGTTTGGACAGTCACCTTTGCTTCGTTCTGGGGCGCCTTGAGAGTGAGTAAAGATAGGTGAGATGGCGTGCTTGACTCTCTCTCTCTCTCTCTCTCTCTCTCTCTCTCTCTCTCTCTCTTGAAATGGACTTTTTTTTTACCTCTTTTTAATCCCCAAGACGCCAGGAAAAGCAGGAGAAAGAGGGAAGGACTCTCTCTCTCTCTCTCTCTCTCTCTCTCTCTCTCTCTCTCTCTCTCTCTCTCTCTCTCTCTCTCTCTCTCTCTCTCTCTCTCTCTCTCTCTCGTGGTGGAAGATCATGAAATACAAAACCGTAATAGTAGTAGTAGTAGTAGTAGTAGTAGCAAAAGGAGAAGGAGGAGGAGGAGGAGAAGAAGAAGAAGAAGGAGTTACCTGCAGAAGGCCATGCAGGAGTAATTAGTACCTGTAGGAGATGCTGTGTACTGTGCCCGCCTCTTTCCTGTAGGAGGGGATCGGCGGCGCCTTCCCGTGGCCCCATCAGGAAGAGGAATGTCCATTTTGCAATGTTTATTCTTCACACACACTCTGATGTGCTGAGTCGCTGTTGGCGCTGAGTCAGACCCCAAACAAGTGCAACTTTTGTTTACTGACAAAGCAACAGGGTATTTCCGTTGTCATTGACCAAAACCACATCCCCACCACATCACCACACCACCACCACCACCACCACCACTGCCAATACCACTGCCGCCGCCGCCACCATCACCAGGACTTTCTCTTCTCTGTGTAAAGGTGCTTGGGAATGTTTGTGATAGAGACGAGAGTAGAAAGGGTTTGCGTGTGCGTGCGTGTGTGTGTGTGTGTGTGCATAAAAATCCGTGAGGTTGTCCAAATGATGCTGGTCTGTCTGTTTGTCTATCTGTTTGTTCTGATGAATGCAGTGTCCCTTCCCTGTCTCCTTCTCCTCCTCTCCCTCCTCTTCCTCCTACCTCTCCTACTCCTCTTCTTCATCCTTAAATCCGACCATTTACCTGAAGGATGCACTGAGTAGAACATTAATGAACCACAAAATCACACCTGTATATTTCACCTGATCTCTGTAACACTATCAATGATCTTACACCTTTGTATCTCTAGGCTAGAAATCTAAAATAGGAATCTCTAATGGTATCTAATGTTCCTTTCTAACAGTACAAGAGGAGGGAGGGAGAGAGATGTGTAAATAGAAGAAAAGAAAGGAAATAAAAGAGTAGGCAAAAAGGAAGAATGTATGGGGGGGAGGTGTAGGGCTGCAGGGAGGGTCAGGGGAGGGTTGGGAAGGGGAGTAAGGAGTAGGGGAAGATAAGGGAAGAATAGGGGAGAGAAGAGTAGCCCTTAATCAGGAGATGAAAGGGGGATAGAATAAAATCGGAGAAGAGAATAAGAAACGAAGAGAGAGAGAGAGAGAGAGAGAGAGAGAGAGAGAGAGAGAGAGAGAGAGAGAGAGAGAGAGAGAGAGAGAGAGTGAGGATATACAGTAAGAGGAGGAAGGGAAACATACAAAAATATAATACTGATGTGTCATTTTTTCCTCTGATATCAAAGGAAAGGTGACTTCAAATAAAGGGACACACACACACACACTCACACACACACACACACACACACACACACACACACACACACACACA
>NC_059288.1:2832500-2837500 GCF_017591435.1 Portunus trituberculatus
ATTATAAATCTTAACATGCCTTAAAATACACACACAGCCACCCACCCACACACACACATACACACACACACACACACACACACACACACACACACACACACACACACACACACACACACACACACACACACACACACATCAACTGTACGTGGAAGAGGACGGATGACTGTTTAATGCACGACAGGTGAGCTTGTCAGGTGTACCTTATCAGTATCCATTAGATTTATATTTATTTACTGATTTGACAGGTACGGACTGGCAAAACGCGACTCTTCACTATATTCCCCTCCTCCTCCTCCTCCTCCTCCTCCTCCTCCTCCTCCTCTGACAAATACAGGTACTCCCGCTCTCGAGACCCCACTGCATTCACTCCTGACATTAATTACTTCATTGTTTTGATCTACTGCCAGGGCGTGAGGGAGGCTGCGAGGCCAGGTGTGGTGAGGGTCAGGTGAGGCTCTATATTCCTACCCGCCCCGCCACCGCCGCTACCTTGTGGTGTTATGTGGGGTTACCTGTCCTCACCTGGCCTTGTTATGGGTGATACTTCGATTCGTGTGCTCTTTATTGTTTGAGGGAGTGGGAAAGTAAGAATGTTTAATGAAAAGGTGTGGATTTAGTTTATTTACGTATATGTTTATTTATTTTTATGTTTATTCATGTATTTATTTATTGGTTTTTTTTTTGTTATTTTTGTTAAGGGTAGGGTTGGAAAAATTGAATGAAAAATTAGCGGTTCTTTAGTATAGTTTCTTTTTTAATTGGCGTTTCTTTTGTAATTGGTAACATTGATGAGAGAGAGAGAGAGAGAGAGAGAGAGAGAGAGAGAGAGAGAGAGAGAGAGATAAAAAAAATTGATGCGTTCTTTCTAGTTGGTAATTCTAACTTAAGAAAATAAAAAAAAAGTAAGGTTTATTTCTCTTAGTCAATTGAGTTTAAAAGCAAAAAAATGAAAAAGAAAAGAAAATACAATTCTGAACAATGTCTCTAGATAACACATAACAAATGGCTAAAATATAAATAAATAGAAGAAAAGAGAAGAAAACAAAAATAATACAGAAAAGATACTATTTTTTCAGAGAGCATTTTTCAGAATAGTAATAGAGAAGGACGCGTTACTACTGGTGTATTGCGCTGAAGGGGGAAAGATTGTGTTGTAGGAGTGAGTGTGTTCGTAATGAGGCGATCAGATCCCTTTTATTGTAGGGTTCTATAGCGTGACATGGCCCTCATCACTCCTGTCTAGGCGGCGCGAGCAGGGGAGAGCAAGGGAGAGTAGGGGAGAGAGGAAGGGAGAGTAAGGGAGTGTCTAGTGGTGTTTCTCGCTGATAACTCTTGACACGGCGAATCTATTTATGTTTAATGTCTGCCGTGAGAGATTTTACTGTCTTCACATTATTTTGTATGGGAAAAAATGTACGTGTGTGAGAAATCATTGCCATAGATTCCATTGCGTGATTAGTTGAAGTGTGACTCTCGCTCTTATTTATTTTGGTTTGATTGGATTGTTTACTTTTTTGTTCTGCTATCGACTTTCACTTCCCTATTTCCCTTGCATGTGTTGTATTCTTATCTTCCACTTTCCTTCATCTAATTTCCTCCAGTCACTCTTAATATTCTCTGCTTTTACTATTTTATGAAGTGGAAGGTCATTTATCTTGTATCTAATTCCATCTTGCACTTAACTTCCGCCTTCCAGTGTTAAGTAATTACTCACTACATTAAGATTGCATTCTTCTCTTCCATTATTCTCTATTTAATTCACTTCATTCACCTCCACTATTCTCTACTTTCATCATCATTCACTTATCTTCCACTTCCATCCTCCACTTGATTTCCTCTTTCCAATGTCAAGTAATTACTCACTACAGCATTCCACTCGTATCTTCTACCTTGAAATCCACCTTTAACCTCTTCATGACGTGTTTCCATATTCATTCTGGTTACTATTTGGTGATTTTCTACAGCTTCAGTAACTTTTGTGGGGGATTAGAATAGTGAAGACTGTAGCCATTAATCTTCTGACCTCCATAGACCCTTCCTAATGTCAATATAATCGTCCAATCATACCCAATACTCATGGTAGAAATGTGTCCCAGTACTGAAGGGATGAAATCTTCCTCTTCAATCCATTTCTCCACTTCAGAGTAAAATTCCACATCTGGTTTTATAGTTCCTCTCTAAATCCACTGCATAACTCATCCACATCCAGCCAGACTCCACCGCCTCCACATGAATAAAATGGGCGCATTCATTATCCACTATGCATTTTCTGTCATATTAATCTTCATATTCATCTTCATTTTCATTTTTATCTTTCACTTTCCCTTTTCTTTCATTTTTTTTATCTAGGTACGTCATGCTACACCTGCACATTGCATTAACAGGTGTCTCAGGTGCGTCTCAGGTGTGGAGTTTACCTGTATACTACATTCATACACACACAAACATATCTACCATCATTAAATTATCAGAGGGAAAAAAAAGACAATCGAGGGGAAATTAGTGATGTTTCTACCAGTTTTTCCCCTTCTCACTCTTCCCCTCGCTTCCCTGCCGCCGCGGTCGCTCCTCCTCTTAAATCACGCGCCACAAAACACTCACTTGGAAAGAAAGCAGAAAAAAGAAATGCATGAAAGAAAGATAGAAAGTTCCCTCCGTGTCTCTCCACTTTGTTGCCGCTACTGCAAACTTAGAAAGCGTTGAAACTGGGAAAAAGTGAAACCTAGAAAATACTGAACAGGTAACTTTAATGAATTGAAACTTAGAGAAACCATTGAAACTAGGAAATATTGTAACTAGAAAACATTGAACAGAAAACTTAGTAAAAACATCGAATTTAGAAGATATTGTAATTAGAAAACGATGAAACTAAAAAAAAAAATGAACAAAACTTGAAAACATTGAATAAAAAAAATTAAAGAAAATATTGAAATTAGAAGATATTTAATTAGAAAACGATGAATATTGAATGCATTGAACAGAAAATTTAAAGAAACTTGAAATTAGAGAACATAATAACTAGAAAACTGACACTTCGAAAACATTGAACGGGAAACTTGAAAAAAAATCATTAAAACTAGAAAATATTGGACGTCCTTTCATGATTTCCTAGTTTCATTCCACAGTCTATGCTTCCCTAGTTTCATTCCACTGTGTATGCTTTCCTAGTTTCATTCCACTGTGTATGCTTCCCTAGTTTCATTCCACTGTATGAGATGAAAAACACATTAAAAACAAAACTGAACAGGTGGGAAACTTTAAACGCTGTACTACGCATTTAACGAAAGAAAAGAGAGAGAGAAAATAAAGATAATAAGATAGATAGAGAGTAATTACAAGTGTCTCTGTCTACTTTATGACCGTACAGATAACTTAGAAAACATAAAAGAAAACAACTTTTGAAACCTGACTCTAAATTACGCAATTAAACGCAACTTTGGCATTGAGAGAGAGAGAGAGAGAGAGAGAGAGAGAGAGAGAGAGAGAGAGAGAGAGAGAGAGAGAGACAAGAAGGTTTACCACTGTCCACACACCGCACGTCCTTCCTCTATCTCCCTCTCTCTCCCTCCTTAAGGCTGAAAAGAACGAAATTCATATGCAAATGCCTAATGATTACGTCTCTAATGATCAACTACGATAAGAAATAAAATAAAGGAGATGAAAAAAAAAATTAAAGATAGAAACCTCTCCAGCGGAATGTGATCGCTGCACTTTCCCTTAAAAAACAAGAAATTAGGTTGTGATAGTTCAAAGAAATGAGAGAATTGGGAGAGAGGGAGAGAGGGAGAGAGGGAGAGAGGGAGTGGGAGAGACACAGGGCGCTCTTCATTTTAATTTTCTTAATTTGGAGCAACTTTAATCACAATTGTTCGAGAGAGGACCAGCTGTGATAGGTGGGGAAGGTTTTTGACGATGGAAGAAGGAGGAGGAGGAGGAGGAGGAGGAGGAGGAGGAGGAGGAGGAAAAGAATGATTAAGTGTAGAGAAGGGATTGGATGTAGGAAGGGAGGGGAAGAGATTAAAGAGTAAGAAGAAGAAAAGAGGACAAGGAAGAGGAGGAGGAGGAGGAGGAAAGCTGAACAAGTAAGGAAGAAGAGGGGAAAGCGAGAAAGAGAGAGAGAGAGAGAGAGAGAGAGAGAGAGAGAGAGAGAGAGAGAGAGAGAGAGAGAGAGAGAGTTAAACAGCAAGACTGACAAGAAATGTAGACAGAATCGCAGAGAGAGAGAGAGAGAGAGAGAGAGAGAGAGAGAGAATTTGCCAAGATGGGGAGTAGAGAAAAAGAAGAGGAGTGACAAGAAGAGAAGAGGGGGAGAGGAGAGGAGAGTGAGGGGAGAAAGGAGATAGATTGCCAAGGTAAGGGGAGAGAGAGAAGAGGGGTTGCCAAGGAGATGGGGAAGAGGGGAGGGGGGGAAGGCCTACCAGGTGTGAGTAGTGAGGGGACAGGTGTGAGAGTGAGGGGAGAGACGTGGGTTGTGTGCAGGTGACAAATGAGATGAGTGAAAATAATGGTATGGGTAAAGGGGAAAAAAAGGATGAGGGGAAAAAATCAGAGGGAAAAGAGGGGAAATTTATTGATTAAGGAAACTGTAAGATCCTAAAGGCAAAAAAAATCCAGAATGTAATAAATAAATGATATGAGAATGTTTTTTTTAGGATCTTGTTATCTTTATTCTCTCTCTCTCTCTCTCTCTCTCTCTCTCTCTCTCTCTCTCTCTCTCTCTCTCTCTCTCTCTTCTTTCGTGAAATTGAGTAGTACAGCCTTTAAAGTTTCCCACGTGATCAGTAAGAAAAGTTGCAAGTATTATTTATAAAGAAAATAAAAGACATTACCATAACCACCAAAATGAATAGGAAAAACAAACTCTAATTCTTCAAACTACAAAAACTACGAAAAATGCAAATATTACTAAGAAGAAAAGAAAATGAGAGACTTTCCTATAACCACCAAATTTAAAGTGGTAAAACAAACTCTTCATTAAAAAAAAGTAAATTAAAACA
>NC_059288.1:2840000-2842500 GCF_017591435.1 Portunus trituberculatus
AACTGAAAAGAGTAAAAAAAAATCACGGTAATCTAAGCAAAACAAACAAAACACAAACAAAAGCAACACAAACACTTCTTTCTCAATACACAAATAAGGAAAATTAAACAAAAGAGAAAAAAAAGTAAAAGAAAACGGAAGAGAAATACGGAAAAATAGGAAATGGGACGCAGGAAAAGAAGAAACAAAGAAAAAGAAAAAAGATAACGAAAATCTTAAAAAAACACAAATGAAAAATAAAAAAAGAAAATGGGAGAGAAATATGAAAAAAAAGGGTAATGAGATGCAGAAAAAGAAGAAAAAAAAAAACACGAAAATCTTAAAAAAAAACCACACACACAAGCAACATACAAACAACATAACACTACTTTCTCAACACCAAAGTAGAAAAAAATAAAACAAAGCAAAAAAAGAAAAGAAAAAAGAAAAAAAACAGGAAAAATAGGGAAAAAAGAGCGTGAGGTGCGGGACGTCTCACCAAAGCGTCAGTTTAGAGAAGAAAAGGTAAATTGCTCCTCTCTATGCTAATTATTGGAGTAGATTCCTTCCGCGCCTTTGGGAACCGCGCCTGGATGTGCCTCGCCCGCTGGTAATCCTCATGGGCTTTTGTCTCCTGAAGGGGCTGACGGTGAGAGAAAGGGAGAGAGAGAGAGGGAGAGGTGGGGAGAGAGGAACAGTGAAGAGAAACAAGGTGAAAGTTGGTGTAATTGTATTTTTTCTTTTTTTTCTTTTTGTTAACCTACCACTAAAGGGAAAGAGGTGGTGGGTGGAGTAATCTGGGAGAGGCTGGGAGTGGTTGGGAGAGGCTGGGAGGAATGCAGGGGATGTTTAATAAGGAGACGATGGGAATGAAAGGGTAGGAAGTGTGTGTGTGTGTGTGTGTGTGTGTGTGTGTGTGTGTGTGTGTGTGTGTGTGTGTGTGTGGAGTTCAGCTGGAGAAAAAGAGAAGGAGGAAAAGGAAGGAAAGATTAGGTTGAGGAGGAATAAGTACTTGATTAATAAAAGAAAACTATGCAGAAGGACTCAAGATGGGAAAAAATTAAGAAAAATATCACTAATTTGATTTATTTCATACACGTAAAGAAACTGATAAAAATAACAAAAATATAAGTTGATGAATAAATATGTATGCTAATAGAAAATGTATGTATGTATCTATCTATCTATCTGTCTATTTACCTACCAATCTATCTATCTATTCACCTATCTATCTATCTAGTTATCTATCTAGCAACTTACCTGTCTACCTATACTGCTATCTATCTATTTATCTATCTATTTATCTATCTATCATTCTACCCATTTCTAGCACCAGCCAATGCCGAGCTAGCAACATCACACCACCTTCGCCACCACCACCACCATCACCACCTCGAGGCTTACAACACCCTCAGTCACCAATCACAGCTCGCTCACCAGTCCCAACAGTCCTGACACACACCCTTACGTATTCCTCACGACCTTTACTAAACACGCGAGTCACCAGCCACGCCCTCCTCCTCCTCCTCCTCCTCCTCCTCCTCCTCCTCCTCCTCCTCCTCCTCCTCCTCCTCCTCCTCCTCCTCCTCGCCAGGTGCTCTTACTCTGCTACTCTTTTTCTTTCTCGTACTGTGTCTTGCGTTTCGGTTTGTCTGTCTTTATTATTCATTTTTGTTTGGATTTGTTTATTTTTAGTTGTTTTATTTTTTTTTTTTTTGTATTCGTTCACTCAGTCATTCATTATTGTTTTACTTCTCTGTGTTTCTCTCATTCGTTTTCTATTTTTATTTTTTGTTTAACCCCTTCAGTACTGGGACACATTTTTTACCTTGAGTTTTGTGTAAGATTAGACTGTTTTGTTGACATTAAGAAGGGTCTATGGAGGGCAGAGGATTAATGGCCAGAGTTTTCACTATTCCAATCCCCACATAAGTGTCTGAAGCTGTGTCAAATCACCAACTAGTCACCAAAATAAAAATGCGTCATGGTACTGAAGGGGTTAAGCTTATTCACTTTACAATAGTTCCATTTTTTTTTTTTTTTTGTGTGTGTGTGTTTATATAGTTCACATTCATTCACTCACCCACTCATTACATTCACTAACCTAATATGACATTGTTCTAACTCATAATCTTATACTTCCACCTTCCCATCCTGTCCACTCGTCCATACACGCTCACCTATCCACCTGTCCACTTATCTACCTGTCCGCCTCATCCACTTTTACACTTCAATACTCAAAAAAAAAAAATAGATAATTTCATACAAGTTTTATCAATTTTTTTTCTCTTATTTTCTTCATTTATTTTTGTTTCATTGGGTCAAGGAAGGATTTATTGGGTGAAGGAAGAATGGGCAGGAGGAGGAGGAGGAGGAGGAGGAGGAGGAGGAGGAGGAGGAGGAGGAGGAGGAGGAGGAGGAGGAGGAGGAAGAGGAGGAGGAGAAGAAGAAAGAAGAAGAATAGAAGAAGAAGAAGAAGAAGAAGAAGAAGATTTTAAGGAGGGAGAACATGGAGTAGGTG
>NC_059288.1:2847500-2875000 GCF_017591435.1 Portunus trituberculatus
AACCTAACATTAGCCTAGAGTGTTCTTCCCTTACCTCACCAAATATAACCTAACCTAACCTAACCTAACAAAACTGAACCTAACCTAACCTAACGTAACTTTAACTGAACCTAACCTAACCTAACCAAATTGAACCCAATCCAACCAAACCTAACTAAACTGAACCTAACCTAACCTAACGTAACTTAACTGAACCTAACCTAACCATCAGAATGAGGCGAAGAAAGGGAATCCACATGAGGAATATTTCAGTGGTGTGTAGCGGGCGAGGCGTGGTGTGGCGGGGCGTGGGTGCGAGCTGGCGCGGTTGTAGCTGCCATCCGCTCGCCGCCCGCTCGCCGCCCTCGCCTCCGCATCACAACTGATCACTGCTAACTAATTCAGGATTGCGTGCGTGTGTGTCGATCAATGATGTATGTGTGATCGACGTGGCGGTGTGCACGGGCGGGTATGGAGGGCACGGAGACGCTCGGGGAGGAATGTAGAGGTGTGTGTGTGTGTGTGTGTGTGAGAGAGAGAGAGAGAGAGAGAGAGAGAGAGAGCATTTACAAGTTCGGTTTTTTTTTTTCGTCACAGTCCACTTTGTTATTGTTTGTGTTCGCATTGTTGTTTTTTTTATTTATGTTTTTCTTGATCCATTTACGATGCGGAATACTTTTTAAACTGTCTCTATAAGCATGTAAACGTCCCTAAAAGCTCCAACATTCCTTCTCTCATCCCTTGTAGTGATATAAAAGAGTGGTATTTGTATCTAACTACATCTAGAATCATTGAAAACAACCTTGAAAACACCCAACAACTTTATATACTGTGTTAAAAGAGTCTGACCTTCGCTAAAATTAAGTAGAATTGTGAAATCACCTCTCAGAACCCAAGTCACTTTCTTTAAACCGTATCAAATGAGTAGCTTCTTTGTCAAAATACATTAAAAATTATTCAAACTAGCCGTGAAACAAAAACACATCACATTAACTTACAGAACTCTAAACACTGATAAAACTTACTGGAATGACAAAAAAACACCCTTTATAGAACATGACACTATAACCATCACCCATTAACTCACTAGAAACACGAAACACCCTTGAAAAAAAAACACAAAAGTCACCAAAACACCCTTTTATAGAACATAGAATCATAAACATCACCCATAAAACCAGTAGCATCACGAAAACACCCTTCAAAACTCACTGGAACCCCCAAAACACTCTCTATGGAACGTAAAAGTATCACCATCACGCATAACACTACTAGAATCACGAAAAACACCCTTGAAAAACCTCCACTAACATTCCTTATAGACTAGAGTGTTGAACTGTAGCACCACCGCCAGCCAGACACTAGAACCACGAGAACACAATGGAAACCCGGGTAACCTCCACTAGCAGACCCTTTCAAACTGAGCAGAAGTGGCGACGAGACACGAGGGAATAGGGGAACGTAGGGAGAAGGGAGAAGGTTTTGAGAGAGATAGAAAGAGAGAGATGGGGAGGGATGGCTGGTTGGAGTAATGCAGAGAGATGAGAGAGAAAGAGGAGGAAGAGTGCACGGGTGGTGTGACTCTGCAGCGGCCAGCACAGTAACATTTACACGTATGGATCACCCTAAATCATCGCTTGTTTATCCACCAGACGCATTTATAAATCTTACGGAGACTCACAAGAAACAGTTTACTTCAGCGAGCGGCCAGAAATAGAGGGTCGCGTAAACATCTTGATACTGCACGCGCCTTCAGATAGATACATTGCTTGGGGGGTGCGTGGGGAGGGGAGGGAGGGGCGTGGGTGTGGGTATGCTAAGGGGGGACGTGGGGGCAGCGATCCCTGGGGGCATGTTTACCCAATTACACAGTGGCGTGGGGCCCCTGGGGGTTTCCGCCGCGCCGAAGGGACAATCACAAGCCCTGGGGGGATATTTTTCGCTGCCCTACTGTGGGATATTGACGGGATTTTGTGATACGGATGAGGAGGAGGAGGAGGAGGAGGAGGAGGAGGAGGAGGAGGAGGAGGAGGAGGAGGAGGAGGAGGAGGAGGAGGAGGAGGAGGAGGAGGAGGAGGAGGAGGAGATAAGTACTCAGAGTAAGGAAAAAAAGGTATAGAAAAGCATAGAAGACAAAGTGAGAATGAAAAATAAAATGAAAGAAAGAAGAAGAGAAGATAAGAAGAGATAAATAAGGAAGGAAGGAAGGAAACCCGAGGATGAAGGAAGGGACTGAAGAAATGAGACATGTGCATAGGGAGAGAAGAAGGTCTTGAAATATGAGAGAAAAGAGAGAGAGAGAGAGAGAGAGAGAGAGAGAGAGAGAGAGAGAGAGAAGGGACTAGAGGACGACTGTTTCTAGGTCAGGAAATGAGACACACACACACACACACATACACACACACACACACACACACACACACACAAAGACATACACACACACGTATATACAACACACCATACGTATTAGAGAGAGAGAGGGAGAGTAAGTGATCGCTTTTTAATACAGGGAAATAATGAAGCGTGTTTTTGTGCTTTTTTGTAGCCAATTACTGTATCGCAAATGTTGATGGTTGTTATAATGCCCGGAGTGAAGCGCCATAAATCATCTCAATTAAGACCTAAACAGTAAACATCTGCATTTATGGCGCGGCGGGAGGCACAACTGCAGGTCACGTCATTAAGTGTCTCTATGCGCGCGTCGCCAAGGCAATCCATCATCACCTGCATTGTTTATTTGATATTAATAGAACTTTTGAAAGATATATGGGATAGACATACACACAGACAGACAGACCTACAGACACACAGATAGACAGATAGACACACACACAGACAGACAGACAGGCAGAGAGAAACACAGACACACAAACAGACTTGCGACACACACACACAATCACACACAAGCAAATAGATACACATATTCACAAACACAGATAGACACTTGTAGACACACAGAGACACAGACAAGACAGATCGACAGATCAGTAGACACACAGACAGACGGACAAACAGACTCGCAGACACACACACACACAGACAGGCCAGTAGACACACAGATACACAGACAGATAGACAGACTCGCACAAACACACACAGACAGACCAGGAGACACACAGACAGACAGACAGATTCGCTGGCACACACACATACAGACCAGTAGACAAACAGACAGACAGACTCGGAGACATACAGACAGACAGACAGACTTGCAGACACCCACACACAAACCAGTAGACACACAGATACACAGACAGATAGACAAACTCGCACAAACACACACAAACAGAGAAGGAGACACACAGATAGACAGACAGATTCGCTGACACACACACACAGACAGACCAGTAGACACACAAACACACACACAAATAGACCAATAGACACACAGACAGACAGACAGACAGATTAGCACATACACACACACACACACACACACACACACACACACACACACACACACACGGACCAATAGACACACAGACAGACAGACAGACAGACAGACTAGCAGACACACACACAGACAGACCGACCAGTAGACAGACAGACAGACAGACAGACAGACAGACTAGCAGACACACACACAGACAGACCAATAGACACACAGACAGACATACTCGCAGACACAAACACACACAGACAGAGCAGGAGACACACAGACAGACAGATAGACCAGTAGACACACACACAGACAGACAGACTAGCAGACACACACACAGACAGACAGACCAGTAGACACACAGACAGACAGACACAGGAATGCAGGTGTTTGAATGCTTCACATATACAAACTGCGCTTCTTTAACCTCTCTTCTCCTCCTCTCCTTCTCTCTTTCTCTCCCTTCTCTTCCTTCTCTTCCTCCTTTCTCTCCTCCTTTTCCATCCTTTCTTCCTTCCCTATCTTTTCATTCCTCCTTTTAATCCTTTCTTCTCTTCCTCTAACTTTCTCCTCTTTTCTTTCTCTTTCTCATCTTTCCTCTTTCTCTTCCTTCCCTTCTGTTTCTCTTCCCATTTCCTTCCTTTAACCTTTTTCTTCCCATCATTTTCTTTCCTTATTTTCTCTTACCTTTTTCTTCCCCTTCCTCCTCCCCTCCCTTGTTTATGGAAGGGAGGAAGGAGGTAAGAAGAGGCATAGAAGAAAAAGAAAAAGAGGAAACGAGAAGGAAGAGAAAAAGAGAAGGAAAAGAAAAGAGATAAAAAGAGAGAAGATTGGCGGGAAGAAGTAAAGGGAGGAAGGAAGAGGAGAGAAATAGGGAGAGATTGAATGACATTAGAGAGAGAGAGAGAGAGAGAGAGAGAGAGAGAGAGAGAGAGAGAGAGAGAGAGAGAGGGGAAAATGGGGATAATAAAAGGAAATTTAGCTCAGGGAGGGAGCGTCGCCACCTTAAATAGTTTCCCTTTTGAGTACATTTTGTGAGCGTTGCTTTGTTTATCTTCACTTCATTTAGTTTAATTTGTTTGTCTTTCTTTCTTTGTTTATTTATTTGTTTGTCTTTTATCCATCCATCTATCTATCTATCCATCTATCTATCTATCCATCTATCCATCTATCCATCTATCCATTTATCTATTTTTTTCTTTTTTGCTTCGCTTTCTTTTATATATCTATATTTCACCGTTTCTTTCCTTTATTCAATTACTTGTCTATTTATGTGTCTGTCTGTCTGTCTGTCTGTTCACTAATTAATTCATTTACCTATTACTCTAGAAACCCCAAACCACACTACGACACACACACACACACACACACACACACACACACACACACACACACACACACACACACACACACACACACAGACAGACAGACAGACAGACAGACAGACAGACAGACAGACAGACAGACATAGAGAAACAGAAACACGAAGCTAGATAATGAAAAATAAAAAAATACCAACTAGAAATTTAAAAAAAACTTATCAGAGAGAGAGAGAGAGAGAGACCGCAGCTGCAATCCTGAAGGCGCCGACGAAGGAAGCAAAAACAGATGCAGGAAGGCAGCAAGTTATAGGGGAAGCGAGACTGTTGGTGTATATTGTTATTAGTGGGGGGGGGGAGAGCGAGGGGGGGCGCCGCGCCAGGTGGGTGGCCTGAGGTATGGGCGGGGTGGGTGGCCAAGTGAGGGTGACGTGGGTGGCTTCGCAAGTGGGCGTGTGGGTGGGCGAGGTGTTAGATGTGATATTTTGTATGGGTAGAGAGATGGGAGAGTTGCAGGGGTGGTGGTGACAAGTATGGGAGGAGGAGGAGGAGGAGGAGGAGGAGGAGGAGGAGGAGGAGGAGGAGGAGGAGTTGTTTATCTGTCTATAGTGAGAAGATTAATAGCAAAGAGAACATAGACACATTGATACACACTTAAGAGGAGGAGGAGGAAGAAGAAGAGGAAGAGGAGGAGGAGGAGGAGGAGGAGGAAGAGGAAGTATTTATCTATGAAGATTAATACACACAAACTCACAGACAGACACATAATTATCACATTATAAGAGAAGGAGGAGGAGGAAGACGACGACGAAGAAGAAGAAGGAGGAGGAGGAGGAGGAGGAGATAGGAAATATGATACACACACGCACATCAGGCACATAATGAGCATGTAGGAGGATGAAGAAGGAAGAAGACGAGGAGGAGGAGGAGAAGGAGGAGGAGGAGGAGGAGGAGGAGGAGGAGGAGGAAGAGGAGAAGGAGGAGGCGGTAGGAAACAGGAAGCATCAATCAGTCTATCTTTCTATCACGTCATAATTAACAGCAAAGAAAAACATTGAGACAAAAATAGACAAAGAATTGACAGTAAAAATAAAAAAATAAATAAAAACTAGTATTATTTATTGTGTATCTCTCCATATCGACCGAGAGAGAGAGAGAGAGAGAGAGAGAGAGAGAGAGGGGAGGAAAAGATGGAGGAAGAAGTAAAAGGGAAGTGGAAGGGTTAGGAATGGGGAGGGGAAGGATAAAAAAAAGGAGAGGAGAAGGTTTAGTGGAGATAGTGAAGTGTGTATGTGTGTGTGTGTGTGTGTGTGTGTGTTCTGTTATGTTTCCCCTTAACTTGATAGAAAACATGAATTACTTACTATCAATACCATCAGTGAAACAAAACACTGCTATTTAAACTATCAGGAAACACAAACTACCCATTATCAACCACCAACACTATTAGTAACTCCGACAATGTCTCAAAACAACTATAAATTAACTCCAGTACTTTGACGCATTTCCATATTCGTTCTGCTTACTATTTGGTGATTTCATACAGCTACAGAAACTTATGTGGGGGATTAAAACAGTGAGGAGTCTAGCTATTAATCTTCTGACCTCCATAAACCCTCCCCAATGTAAATAAAATCGTTCAGTTATACCCAAAACTCACGATAAATAATGCGTTCCTGTACTGAAGGGATTAAAAACTTGGTAATCATTTCTCTTCAACACTCATAACCTTTCAGACAAGCAATATTGTAGTGTTAAGTATTCACAAGTATAAGATTAACCTTCCATTTTTCCCTCTTCATTCCTTCCCATGTCACTCCAAGAACCATTTTCCCACGTTAATTAATGATGACTAGCGATGAAAGGGTTAACATCGCTATTAGAATATACATCAAACACTATTTGCGTCACTAGCCACTTTTCCTCTTATTTCCCTCCTGTATCGCTCCAAGAACCATTTTCCCATGTTGATTAATGACAAGTGATGAAAGGGTTAATTTTGCTATTACAATATATATCCAGCACTATTTAACCCCTATTATGACTCACTAACCAATTACTGCGATTAAAACTCCTATCATGTGGCCAGTAGATAGGAGAGTACTGAGTCGGAATGGCTGTTGTGAGATTTTTTCTCATTTCTTTATTTTTTCCTCTTTTTTTGTGTGGTTAAACTTATGATGGCGCGCGCGAGAGAGAGAGAGAGAGAGAGAGAGAGTTTGTTTATATCTGCCTCGCTTAATACTTTATGTCAGGATGTTTTCCACTCTCTCTCTCTCTCTCTCTCTCTCTCTCTCTCTCTCTCTCTCTCTCTCTCTCTCTCTCTCTCTCTCTCTCTCTCTCTCTCTCTCTCTCTGTTATCTCTCTCTATCTCTGTCTCTCTCTCTCTCTCTCTCTCTCTCTCTCTCTCTCTCTCTCTCTCTCTCTCTCTCTCTCTCGGAACACACACACACACACACACAC
The DNA here is from genome assembly GCF_017591435.1 of Portunus trituberculatus. NCBI lineage: Eukaryota > Metazoa > Arthropoda > Malacostraca > Decapoda > Portunidae > Portunus > Portunus trituberculatus. Next base: position 2,854,641 of record NC_059288.1, read on the forward strand.
ACACACACACACACACACACACACACACACACACACACACACACACACACACTCACTCACTCACTCACTCACTCACTCACTCACCACCACCACCACCACCACCACCACCACCACCACCACCAAACCTAAAATAGCAGAATACAGGCCAATTATGAACCGGGGCGGCCTTCCTCGCCTTCCTCCTTGAGTCAAAACAGGCCGAGGTGTTTCCCCTTTTTTCCCCTCAGAGTTGTGCTATAAACACTGAATGTAGTTCCCCTCGGACGTAACCCGCTGCACCCCACGCTTGCGATTCCCACCCTAGAGACGAGGGGCGGTAAGGGCTGTTTCCCCGCCGCAGTGAGGGGAGTACCGCCGCCCCTCTGTCCTCTTCGGTAATCTCTGGGTGGTCTGATCGCAAGAAAGGAATAAACAACTTGCGATTGTTTACGAAAACAAAGACATTGAAAATAAAGATTGTACGGAGCTGCCTGTCCCCACCCCCTACCCCCCCATGAGTCTTCTGCAGGGGGTGAGGGGTGATGGTGGGTGAAAAAGGGGGTAGAGTGAGGGGTTTGTTGTGTGGATCTGTTTTGTGGAGTGGGGGTATGGGGAGACAAGATTGGGGGAGGAGGGAGAGTAGTTGTGTTGGTCTGTGTGGGAGGGGAGAGATGGGTGTGTTGTGATGGGAGGTGGTAAGGGGAGGTAGTGATGGGAGTGAGGATGTGATGTGAGGATCTGTTTGGGAAAGGGAGAGATGTAGGAGACAAGAGGAAGGGGACGTGTGAGGGGATCTGTAGGGAGGCTGAGGGGAGAGGCAGGGAGGGTAATGGCGTGGTGTGGGGAGAGGTGAGGGGAGAAGAGGGGAGTTATGGGTGTGTTCTCGTTTTGGGTTGAAAGTGAAGCGATATGAGTGAATAGAGAATGAGGTGATTGATATGAAGTGTGTGTGTGTGTGTGTGTGTGTGTGTGTGTGTGTGTGTGTGTGTGTGTGTGTGTGTCAGTATTTTTATTGCTTACTATACTTATTTTTTCACGTATTGCCAATTATCTGTATTTGTAAGTTTAATACATACAAAATGTGATGAAGTGTTAGAATGTCAGAGGGTGCAGTGGTGTGTTGTGAGTGGAAGCATTGGTGACAGTGATGCTGGTGATATCGCTCATGATAGCTACCTTTAGACAGTGATAATGACAATAACAGTTTAGAACATATTCATAGACAGGTAATCTCAGTCTTACTAACAGGATGACAAATACACTTACGCTTCACACTTACAAAATGAGCAAAATCAAGGTAGAATATCAACACCAACACTAAACCATTAAAATATAATTAGTCATGAAGAAAACAACTAACAAAACATTGAAAATAGATGCGATGTTAACTTCCTAATATTCAGTTAGTCTTAAATCTGAAATGTACATACTTAAGACTTTTCAATATTTGCTTCCTAGTATTAAATCTATTAGCATTGAATTTGTGACTATTTAAATGTTAATAGTCACGTAAATACCTTAAACACACAATTCTCAAGTCCTGGTTACTTAAAAGATTAGTTAAGGTTCTATTTAGGACTCGATGCCTTTAAAAAGTGTTGGAATTCATCTGTAAGAGTATCTGGTAATGGTCTGTCTGTCTGTCTGTCTGTCAGAGGTTGTGATCCCTTACAAGAAATATTAAACTGGATACTTCTGGAAAAATGTCTCAATTTGTCTAAAAGTTCTTGGTTTGAGCTAAGAATTATGTCTGTCTTATTTTTTACGTGGTTGTCTGTCTATCTAAGTGGCTGGCTGTATGTCTGTCTGTCTGTCTGGCTGGCTGGCTGTCTGTTTGTCTGTCCGTCTGGTTGGCTGGCTGGCTGGCTGTCTGTCTAGCTGGCTTTCTACCTTCTGTCTGTCCATCTGTCTGTCTGTCTATCTAAGTTTGGTTGTCTGTCTGTCTGTCTGTCTATATATATATATATATATATATGTCTGTCTTTCCGTTTATCTGTCAGTCTGTCTGTCTGTCTGTATATCTAGGTGGCTGGCTGGCAGTCTGTCTGTCTGTCTGTCTGTCTAGGTAGCTGTCTTTCTGTCTGTCTGTCTGTCTGTCTGTCTAAGTAGCTGTCTTTCTGTCTGTCTGTCTGTCGGTCTGTCTGTCTAGGTGGGTGTCTTTCTTTCTGTCTGTCTGTCTAGGTAGCTGTCTTTCTGTCTGTCTGTCTGTCGGTCTGTCTGTCTAGGTGGGTGTCTTTCTGTCTGTCTGTCTGTCTAGGTAGCTGTCTTTCTGTCTGTCTGTCTGTCTGGTCTGTCTGTCTAGGTGGGTGTCTTTCTGTCTGTCTGTCTGTCTAGGTAGCTGTCTTTCTGTCTGTCTGTCTAGGTGGGTGTCTTTCTGTCTGTCTGTCTGTCTGTCTGGTCTGTCTGTCTAGGTGGGTGTCTTTCTGTCTGTCTGTCTGTCTGTTTAGGTGGCTGGCTGTCTGGCTAATTCTGTCTCTAAAGAACAATGCAGACAATCACACAACAAACACTTTCTCATCACAAGCAGTTCAATCTTTGGGTGAAATTTTTACTCTTTCTCCTTTTATTCTCATTTTTTCCTTACTTTTCTTTACCTTACTTCTTTTTTTTTTTTTTTTTGTTAATTATTTTTCCCCTCCTTGTGTTTTTCCGTTGCTGTATTTTTCCGAATCTCGCTAACCTCCTCCTGCTCCCCCCACCACCTTCACCCCACCCTTCCCCCCTCCCCTTCCTTCTTCCTCACCCCCAACTCACACCCCACCCCCAAACAACGTGAGATTCTTGAACCCGTTTACCGCTCTTTTTTTTCTCTTTTCTCTCTTTTTCTCTTTTTTTTCTCTCTCTCTCTTTCTTTTTTGTGTGTGTTGTGTATATGTGTGTGTGTGTGTGTGTGTGTGTTTGTTTTTTGCTGTTATTTTTCTCCCGCTTTGCTTTTATTTGCGTGCAATCTGTCGCTGGGGAGGGGAGAGGAATGAGGGATAGGGAGGGGGAGAAGGGAAGAGGGGAGAGGAAGGGGAGAGAGGGGAGGAAACAACTTGGATGTCGTTTGCATTCGCTTTAATCTCCCCCTTTTTTCCCCTTCTCTTTTTTTCTTATTTGTTTTTGTTTTTATTTGACGAGAGAGAGAGAGAGAGAGAGAGAGAGAGAGAGAGAGAGAGAGAGAGAGAGAGAGAGAGAGAGTAACTATTCCCCTTGCTAACTCTACGTCTCTATTTCCCTCCCTTCCCCTCTCTCTCTCTCTCTCTCTCTCTCTCTCTCTCTCTCTCTCTCTCTCTCTCTCTCTCTCCCTCTCCCCCTCTCCCTCTTACTTTTCTGTCCCGCCGCGTACAGTTATCTAAGGGTTGTTTTTTCCTGTTTTATATTGGTGTTTACACTTTGTTGGGTTCACATGTTGATAGTTTTATGGTGGACGAGGCGGGGGGAAGCGGCGGCGGGGGGGCGGCTGGGCGAAAGGGGGCGCGAGGGCAGGGGGGTCGTGTGTGTGCGGGAGGGGCTGCCGGGAAGATATGTATGTATGAACGTGTATGTTTGTGAAGTAAAGGGTGCAATGTATGTGTGTGTGTGTGTGTGTGTGTGTGTGTGTGTGTGTTTTCTTTTATCTCGGCTTGTGATTTTTTTCTTTTATCTCGGAATGTGTTCATAATTTTTCTCTTTTTTTGATATTACTACTACTACTACTACTACTACTACTACCAGTATAATCTTCTTTTTCATTATCACTATTATCGTCTTCTTATTTCTTTTATTTTTCTTATTCTTATTCTTTAATTTTTTTAAAGAATGGATTTATCTAACTTCCTATCTTCGTTTTCTTCTTCTTCTTCTTCTTCTTCTTCTTCTTCTTCTTCTTCTTCTTCTTCTTCTTCTTCTTCTTCTTCTTCTTCTTCTTCTTCTTCTTCTTCTTCTTCTTCTTCTTCTTCTTCTTCTTCTTCTTCTCCTCCTCCTCCTCCTCCTCCTCCTCTTCTTCTTCTTTATGCCTCATCTTCCTCCCCGTATCCATAAATATTTCTTAGGAATTATTTTTACCCGCCAAACTTCAGAGGAAAAAAGCACCAAAATGACACCAATATTGCCAATAACTCTCTCTCTCTCTCTCTCTCTCTCTCTCTCTCTCTCTCTCTCTCTCTCTCTCTCTCTCTCTCTCTCTCTCTCTCTCTCTCTCTCTCTCTCTCTCTCTCTCTCTCTCTGTCTCTAGCTATCCTTCTAAATCCTGTCTTTGTCTTACTTAAACCTACTACTACTACTACTACTACTACTACTACTACTACTACTACTACTACTACTACTACTACTACTACTACTACTACTACTACTACTGCTACTACTACTACTACTACTACTACTACTACTACTACTACTACTACTACTACTACCACTCTTACTTCATTCCTCCATCATCTCCTAATACCTTTCCTCCTCCTACTCCTCTTCTTCCTCCTCCTCCTCCTCCTCCTCCTCTTCCTCCTCCACTTCATCATCCTACTCCTATACCTCTCCTCCTCCTGCTGATCCTGCTCCTGCTCCTGCTGGTGGCTGGGAGGTAGAGAGCCAGATTGGGGCAGTAAATAATTAAGTCGAACTCAACTTTGATCACATCGCCGTTGTAATTGATGCTAAGTGCTGCAATTAAACGGTGACTGAATCTCAGAGGGAATCGCCGGATCTTGAGACCCTCCTTCATTCGTCTATCCATCTACGGGGAGGCTCGACCAGCGGGGAGACACGGGGAGGCTTGTGGGGGGAAGGTGGGAGTTTAGGTTTTGATGTTTCTCTCTTCGCTCGTCTTGAAATGGGTAAGAATTCATATGTGAGGCTTTCTAAGTGGTGTGTTAGTGTGTTTGTGTTCGTGTGTGTGTGTGTGTGTGTGTGTGTGTGTGTGTGTGTGTGTGTGTGTGTGTGTGTGTGTGTGTATGGATGACTAGATGAGTGTTTGAGTGTCTTTCTCGTCTCTCTCTCTCTCTCTCTCTCTCTCTCTCTCTCTCTCTCTCTCTCTCTCTCTCTCTCTCTCTCTACAGTATTGGGGAGACAAGAAGAGCCTATAAATCATTCATATTTTCCTTCTCCCTCCTTCTAAGTACTAACGCATCCTTCACTTGCACCCTCTCTCTCTCTCTCTCTCTCTCTCTCTCTCTCTCTCTCTCTCTCTCTCTCTCTCTCTCTCTCTCTCTCTCTCTCTCTCTCTCTCCCTCCGTCAGCGCCTCTTACATGCATCACGCTTTCTTCCAAACCATCCTCTTGGGCCTCTTACTTAGCGAGTCTAATTCGTCACAGAAACCTCCTACCCCTCCTCCGCCTACTCCTCCTCTTCCTCCTCTTCTTCTTCCTCCTCCTCCTCCTCCTCCTCTCTTATATATCATTTAGCTGAGCCGGGAAAAAGGAACACTGAAGGAGGCGACATTTTGCACTTCTGGAAACATCTGTTACAACTTGTGATGGACCAATTAGGATTTTTCTTCTCGGTAAATATCATTAGTGCTTGATATAAGTTCCCATAAATAACGCCACGGGGGGAGAGAGGCACTGGGGGAGGGTAGGGGGCGTTCTGGTGGGCTCCGGGAGGCTGGGGTGTCGGCTAAGGGGGTTGTTGATACTGGTTCGATAGTTTATTATTTGACTTCCTTCCGCTGGTTACTTGTGATTTGCTCGTTAAGGGGATTTTTCTCAGGGTAAGGGTTCGGGGGGGTTCTTGGGGGTTCTCGGGGGTTCTGGGGGTGGTCAGGGAGTCAGCGGAGGTTCAGGAACGTAAATTGAGGAGTTAGAAGGACGCCGTAAGTTGCTGATTGGCGTGGCTGGTATATTGGCTCGCCTTCTTGTTTGTGTCTTGTGCCGGGCCTCGAACCGTGTGTGTGTGTGTGTGTGTGTGTGTGTGTGTGTGTGTGTGTGTGTTGGATGTTACTAGATGCTCCTTCAGATGAACTCACTCCCCTCCTCCTCCTCCTCCTCCTCCTCCTCCTCCTCCTCCTCCTCCTCCTCCTCCTCCTCCTCCTCTTGCTGTTGTACCCTATCTCTCTAACTAGCAGCCAATTACAAGTAGTTCCCAAACAGCTATGGAAGATGATAAAGGTTTGTTTGGCTGTGCTCCTCCTCCTCCTCCTCCTCCTCCTCCTCCTCCTCCTCCTCCTGATTTTTTCCTTTTTTTCACTTAGCAACATTTTTCTCTTTTACCTTTCTTATCTCTCAGTCTTGCCTCGCCCTTCCTCGCCTCCTGCAAGTGGTCCTCCCAGCAGCGCCTCCTTCCCAGTCGCCGCCTTCGTCAGTATATATTTAGACACAAACTCCTCCGAAGGGTTTGATGGGGAGGGCATGAGTCAGGCGAGGGTGTGGACTGTGGAAGCATAGACGATCTTAATTGTAGGACAGAAAGTAAAATAGAAAACGTGGTATTGATATACTTAACGGCTAAATTGAATGAAAGTAACGAATGTAACGGAAAATATTGACTTTTGTATTTTGGACCTAACCTAACCTAACCTAACTTGACCTAACCTAACCTAACCTAACCTAACCTAACTTGACCTAACCTAACCTAACCTAACCTAACTTGACCTAACCTAACCTAACCTAACTTGACCTAACCTAACTTGACCTAACCTAACTTGACCTAACCTAACCTAACTTGACCTAATCTTTGTTACTTTTTTTTCCTTGAATAAAATTACTTCTGTTACTTTTATTTCCTGATACTTTTTTTCGAACACCAACGAAGTGATGTCTCCTCCTCCTCCTCCTCCTCCTCCTCCTCCTCCATCCTCCATTATTGAGTAGTGAAGTTTAAATACCAAAGCTTCGTCAGATTTTAAGGAAAATTATAATGTTTTTTTTCTTTGTTTTTTTTAGAATAATTTTACCTATTGCCTTGTTTCCTTTTCTCCCTTACTCGTCCTCCTTCCCCATCACCAGACCTCCCTTCTCCCCATCCTCTCCCCACTTCTCATTTCTCCCTTCTGGCATTTTCCTCTCCCCAACCCTTTACTATTTCACTAGACTCCCCTCTTCTTATTCCCCTCCTCCCTCTTGAAGATGCTGGGGGCGTTTCTCCCTCTCCCTCTCCCTCTCCGTCTCTCGCTCTCTCCCTTCAAGAAAGATGGGCTGAAAAAATCCTGATAGCTTCTTTCCTTGGTAATGAACATAATATTAATTTTCCCAATTTCTTACTTTTGGAACTAATTAAAAATCCTGACGATCTGGGATGAATTAGACTTTGAAAATTGTGTGGCGGCCACTTTCTTGGTTGATTGAGTGAGGGGAGGGGGGTAAGGGGGTAAGGTGGGGAGGGAGGGTGAAGGGGCAGGGATGAAGGTGTGTTACGGAGCATGTGATGGTCTTAATATTATGGAATGTTATTTTTTGTATTTCTTTGGATGAATGGATGGGTGGATGGACTCTCTCTCTCTCTCTCTCTCTCTCTCTCTCTCTCTCTCTCTCTCTCTCTCTCTCTCTCTCTCTCTCTCTCTCTCTCTCTCTCTCTCTCTCTCTCTCTCTCTCTCTTTTCTAGTGTAATATTTTTGTTTCTCCAGTTAAGGCAATGGTTTCGTCATCTATTTTAAAGTACTTTCATGTACATAAATATTACAACTAATATTCGAATCACAAAATATACCAACAGATTCTAAACACATTTCTCGCCACCGTATCTTCCCAACTTGATTCCCAACTAAAGGAATAATTTACTGATCACTCTAAAACACTTTCATATGCAACATTTTCTACAACCAACTCTCAAAATCACAAAATAAACGAACACATTTCTATAAACACATTTCTCGCCACATTTATTTATCCCACACTGACTTCTATATTCCCACACTCACCTTTACGTTTCATAATTAAACAAAAGGAATATTTGGACAATTTACTCTCAAGTGCCTCCCATATACCTGAGTTTGCCAATTAAGGGAGCCAGCTCAGGTAAGGCCCCGAGACACCTGGGGCTCAAACACACCTTCATTTTCACCTTTCCAATAAAGATAATTAGCCATTTCTCTCCCTTACCTCCGCTCTCTTCCTTGGCGTATCATTAGCTAGTTAATCGACGTGTGTGTGTGTGTGTGTGTGTGTGTGTGTGTGTGTGTGTGTGTGTGTGTGTGTGTGTTTTAAATTTCTTATTCTCATTTTTTTGTTCATTTGGGTTCAATTTTTATGATGTTTTCAGTGTAAGTTGTATTAATTTTCTATATGTCTATTTATCTATCTATCTATCTATCTACTTACCAATAATTTATCTATCTATCTATCCGTCTATCCATTTATCCATCTGTCTATCTATATATCATTCTTTTTCACTATTTTTCTACCTATCAACTTTATCTACTTACCTCTGTGTGTGTGTGTGTGTGTGTGTGTGTGTGTGTGTGTGTGTGTGTGTGTGTGTGTGTGTGTGTGTGTGTGTGTGTGTGACAGAGAAAGATTGGGGGGCTACATGGACAGACGATTGGATGGTTCTTTCACTTAATTAAGTACGATAGGGGATTAGAACCTCTTTGTATTAATGAAGGCACAAAGACGATTGGGTTCCGTCCCCCGTAGAGGCGAAAGGAGCGTTTGATTCTATTGGAAACTGACTCTTCTGTACATCTGACATTTCGGGAAGGTGTGATTTGGCATCGTTTCTTCTCGTTATTCCAAAGGCGACATTTAAATGCTTCCTGTTTTTGGCCAGTTAAGTTTGGTTAGGTTGGGTTGAGTTAAGTTAAGTTAGGTTAGGTTACGTTGGGTTAGATTAGGTTAGGTTAGGTTAAGTTTTCAGTAGTTGTTTCCGTTTTAAGTTAATCTAGTTTTGTTTAAATCAGTTGTAGTGTTTTTGTTAATGTTAAATGTTTCTTGTTCTGGCTCAGTTGAGTTAGGTTGGGCTGGGTTGGGTTAAGTTACTGGTTGTTAGTGTTTTTGTTTAGTTAATATAGTTTAGTTAAAATCAGTTGTAGTGTTTTGTTAATGTTAATTGTTTCTTGTTTTGGGTCAAGTTGGGTTGAGATGGGTTGTGTTGAGTTGAGGTTAGGTTAGGTTAGGTTAGGTTAGGTTATGTTGGGTTGGGTTGCGTTGTGTAGAATTACTGGTTGTTTAGGTTAGGTTGGGTTGGGTTGCGTTGCGTTGTGTTGAGTTGAGTTACTGGCTGTTTAGGTTGAGTTAGGTTAGGTTAGGTTAGGTTGAGTTGCGGTGTGTTGAGTTGAGTTGAGTTACTGGCTGTTTAGGTTGAGTTAGGTTAGGTTGGGTTGGGATGGGTTGCTGTGTGTTGAGTTGAGTTACTGGCTGTTTAGGTTGAGTTTGGTTAGGTTAGGTTAGGTTGGGTTGCGTTGCGTTGTGTTGAGTTGAGTTACTGGCTGTTTGTGTTTTCGTTTAGTTAGTTTAGATCAGTGAGAAGTCAGTGATAGTGTATTTGTTACGTGAGGCCATTAAAGCATACGTTGTTTTATCTATGAATTATTCTTTCAAAGGTCATTTTTTTTATCTTAAAGGTGAAATCTCTTTGGTTAGGTTAGGTCAAGTATGTTCATGTTAGATTAGGTTAGCTTACGTCACGAAAGAGTATTAGCATAGCTTTCGTTAATTAATGTTATCTTACCTAACCTAACCTTGTCTAACCTTCCCTAACCGAACTTAATGTAACCTTACCTTCCTAAACCTTACCTTACCTAACTTAATGTAACCTAGCCTTCCTTACCTAACACCCGCCCTTCACAACTTTCCCTTACCTAACTTCATAATTACCTTCCTTACCTTCCTTACCTAACCTAACCTAACCTTACCTTACCTTACCTTACCTTTACCTTACCTTTCTCAGATTCACGAAGTGTTTATTCTTTGATAATTCGAATGTTTATCTTGCATTACTGAGACGGCTGAAAACTCCTCCTCCTCCTCCTCCTTCTCCTCCTCCTCCTCCTCCTCCTCCTCCTCCTCCTCCTCCTCTTCCTTCACTTCATCATTTTCTGTTTTTCTTGTTTTATTTTCCTTTTTTTTTATAATTTTCTTCTTTTTCTTCTTCTTCTTCTTCTTCTTCTTCTTCTTCTTCTTCTTCTTCTTCTTTCCTCCTCCTCCTCCTCCTCCTCCTCCTCCTCCTCCTCCTCCTCCTCCTCCTCCTCCTCCTCCTCCTCCTCCTCCTCCTGAAGACACGGCTAATTGAGGACGGCTTTACCTTTCCTCCTCTTCCACTTTCCTCCTTTCGCTTTAGAGAGAGAGAGAGAGAGAGAGAGAGAGAGAGAGATTAGAATTACGTCAAATCTCACTTTCAAACCAGTCTCCTCCTCAAATTCCCTTCTTCTTCCTCCTCCTCCTCCTCCTCCTCCTCCTCCTCCACGGTGTCAGGCGGCTCTGGAAACCTTGATGACCTAACAAGGAAGAAAATTGCTAATAAAATTGCTCTCTTGTTAATGAGGATGAATAAATATTGATCTCAAACATTTTTTACTTAATGGAGAACACATATGACTTATTATTCCGGGGGGAAGAGAGGGAGAGGGAGAGGGAGTGGGAGAGGGAGAGGAAGTGAGGGGTTAGTTGTACCTGTCATGATTAGTGATGTGTGTGTGTGTGTGTGTGTGTGTGTGTGTGTGTGTGTGTGTGTGTGTGTGTGTGTGTGTGTGTGTGTTGGGACGTTAGATTTTTTCCTCTCTCTCTCTCTCTCATTTTTTATATTTTCCTCTTTTTCCATTAGTTTCTTTATTTATATTTCATTGTAATTTATCTCTTTAGTTGATTTATTTTTCAGTTTCTTTGTATTTCATTCACTACTCAATTTTTTTCGTTTATTACTATCCCTTTTTTCTTTCCCTTTTTTCTTTCGCTCCTTTATTTATCCTTTTTCTATTTGGTGTAGATTTCATTAATGTTTCTCACTCACGTATTTTTTTTTTCCTCCTTTTTCCTTCCCTCCTGTTTGTTTCACTCTTCCTACTGTGTTGATATTTACTGTTGTGTTTCTTCTTCCTTGTCTTTTATTTCCTTCCTTCGTGTTCCGGTTCATCCTGCGTGTTTCCTTAACCTTGTCATCATTGCGCTCACCTGTCACTCCACACCTGTTGTCATTGTACCTTCTCACTGCTCTCTAACCTCACCTTCCTAACCTCACCCTGTTTTTTCTTTACCTAAGCTAGCCTCACCTAACTTCATCTTACTTAACCTAGCTTTCCTAATCTTGTTGTTTTCTTTTTTCTTTTAAACTAATCAGATTTAGCGTATTTTAACCTGCTTCAGCTCTAACTTAACTGCTCATCTCTTTCTCCTTCTTTCATTTCTTCTGTCCTTCCTTCTGTCCTTACTTTTTGTTCTTTTCTAACTTTTCTTTTAAACCACAAGCTAACTTAACCTAACCTCATCTAAGTTTTGCCTTCCTTCCTTTCCTTCTTTCTTTCCTTCCTTCCTTCATTTATTCCTTCCTTCCTTCCTTCCTTCCTTCCTTCCTTCCTTCCTTCCTTCCTTCCTTCCTTCCTAAATCTAACCTCAACTAAATCAACTAACTTTCCTTCCTATATTCCTTCCTTCTTTCCTTCCTTCCTTTATTCCTTCCTTCTTCCTTCCTTCCTAACCCAAAATTTATTCCCTGTACACCAACCTAACCAACTAAATCAGCTAACATTCCTTTCTTCCTTCCTTCCGTCCTTTATTCCTTCCTTCCTTCCTTCCTTCCTTCTTTCTTTCCTTCCTTCGTTCCTTCCTTCGACTAAAAGATTCCTGAACGTGAACACACAATCTCCCTAGTGTGTAGTTCTCCGCCAGGTGTCGCCAGCCCTCATCTGCCGCGCTCCCAGCCAAGAATGGGCGGGACCTGGCGCCACTCTCACACTCCTCAATCATGTACGCCCGCCCTTGGGTAACAGATTTGCTGGCGGGGTGGGCGGGGGTGGGCGGCAGACTGACTTAGCTACAGGGTTGGAGGTTTGGGGGGGGAGTTAGAGAAGGTAGATAGTTGTGTGGGTGGTTGTAGTGTATTTGGGAAGGGTTCGAGTAGGTTTGGGTAGATTTGAATAGGTTTGGTTAGGTTTAGATAGGATTGGATAGGTTTGGGTAGGTTTGAAGTGGTTTGAGTACATCTGGCAACGTTTAGGTAGATGTGGGTAGATTTGCGTAGGTTTGGATAGGTTTGGAAACGTTTAAGAAGGTTTTTAACAGGTTTAGAAGGTTAGAATACCTTTGTGTAGGTTTGTGTAGGCGTTGAGTAAGTTAGGGTATATATGAATAGGTGTTGGGAGGGTCTGGGGGCGTGGGTAGGTCTGGGTATGTGACAGGGTAGGGGGAAGGTTGTGGGCAGGGTGGAGCTGGGTAAGGCAAGGCGGGGCATGTGGGCGGCTGTTCCTTATTGCCCATGTCTCGTGCATTGCGTCGCGGGGCTCAGAGGACAGATAAAAAGCACAAAATGAAAGATGTGTTAGGTATGCTACAGCTTGTCTTCCATCTTGTGTGTTAGTCTCTCTCTCTCTCTCTCTCTCTCTCTCTCTCTCTCTCTCTCTCTCTCTCTCTCTCTCTCTCTCTCTCTCTCTCTCTCTCTCTCTCTCTCTCTCTCTCTCTTCTTTATTCATATTTTTAAGGTTCCCACAGGTGTGTTCGTTGTGCAGGTGTTCTTGTTCCTCAGGTGTGTCATTAGTACAGGTGTGGTTTGCAAATGGCTGTTCTCTTAGACTGCTAGTTCATGTTGTTTCCTCTATCTATTTTTTTTATCTTTTTATCTATCTATCTAGGCGTATTTATAGCCAGCACAGGTGTAATTATACCTCGCACAGGTGTACTGATTAATTGACACCTGGATAAGTAACTGGCATAATATCTAAATGTAATAGTAATGTTGAGCTGCTTTAAGTATTTCTGCACATTTTTTGTATTCAGTAAGTTTGTGTATTTTTTTTTTTTTTCTTTTCATTTGTAAGATGATATTCGGGTGGGTGACATTTTTTGTGTGTTTTCGTGTGTATGTATGTTTCTTTCTGTCTGCTTATGTATATTTATTCATTTTCCAGGTAAGCGCACAGGTGGTGACGATGGTGCGTGAGTATTGCCTGTGTGTGTGTGTGTGTGTGTGTGTGTGTGTGTGTGTGTGTGTCTGGCTGCCTGTCTATCTGTCGTTCCGTTCCCTGCTAGTTTTCACACACACACACACACACACACACACACACACACACACACACACTGATTCCCAATTTAACTAATATCTCTGCTCAAGGAAATTGGAATATTCTACCGATTTCAACTTTTTGCACGCCACGCCGAGCAAGATAAGGGAAACATCAGCTCCTCTCCCTCATTTTGCGAAAAGTTTGGCGTGGGTTCGTGGGCGGCTGTGGGATGGTGCTAATGCGCGTGCTAGCTTGTATGGGCGTGTATGGGCTGCCTTGGAGATGAGTGTTTCGTGAATTCTTTGATTTATTGAATGTTTGGTGTAAATTATCATGTTTTTTTTTTTTTTTTTGTTAATATAGACGGAATATGTAGTAATGTTATTTGTTCGTATTTCTTGACTTGTTTTATTGGTTTGTTTGTTCACTGATTGTGTTATTAAGGTTTAGGTTTCCTTTGCTAGATTCTTAAGAGTTTTGTACTGGTTAATAACTGGTGGAAATGTAGAAAAGTATGAAGTATAAATGGTTTTCCTCTTCAAACCAGGGAAATAAGGGTAAATAAGGGAGAGATAGGAGTGAAAATATAGAAAAATTATATATGGACGAATGGAAAGTAATGAAAATACGTGGAAAACTGTAACTTTGATCATTTCTTCTCGTCATCCGTATTTTTTTTATATATCAGATACGGTTGAAAATAAAGTATGATTGAATAAGGAAGAGACAGATGGGATTAGTAAATATACATAAGAGAGAGAGAGAGAGAGAGAGAGAGAGAGAGAGAGAGAGAGAGAGAGAGAGAGAGAGAGAGAGAATATTTAAACCAGATCAGGTTCAAAATGTAAATATAACAAAAAAAAAAGGGAAAAAAAATATGAATAGGAAGAGAGAAGTGAAGAAAATATTTGATCTTGACACTGAACAGAAAATGTAAGAAAAAGAAAAAGAGAGAGACAAGAAGAAAACATTTAAATTCCAACACACACACAAAAACGCAAATATAAAAAGAAGGAAAGACAAAGGAAAAAAAATAATAAGACCACGTAGAGACAAAAAAAAAAGATATAAGAAAAATAGGAGGATGAAAATAAAGAGCGAAGAAAAGGAAATAATTTAAACATCACACGCACAAAGAAAAAAAAAAAAACTCTTAAAAACCCACAAAGAGAAAAAAGTAAAAAAAAAAAATACCAAAAGAAGAACAATGAACTACTAATAACAAAACTCCAAAAAAACAAAAAAAAATACAATCAAAAATAAAGAGAGATACATTTCAACACCACATACAAACAACACACAAAAATTCAAAACAAGCCCACAAATAGAACACAAAGTAAAGAATAGCAACACCAAAGCAAAGCACATGAACCACTAATAACAAAATGTCACACGCAAAAAAAAAAAAAAAATAGATATAAGGAAAAAGATACAATTCTACTCCACATACAGACACACAAAAAAATAGACTAAACAAACCACAAAGAGAATAAAAAGGTACACAAAAACACACCATCGAATTAAAAAGAACAATGAACAAATAACAAATACCACGCAAAAAAAACTAGATAAATAGATAGAGAATGATAAAAGATAAGGAGAGAGATACTTTTCTATACTACATACAAACACATAGTCTAAATAATATAGGAAGAGAAAAAAAGTAAATAGCACCAGCGAAAGAGGGATAATGGACCACTAATAACGAAACATCACGCGCAAAAAAACATAATTAAAGGTAAGATGGATACAAATGCGCCACATACAAATACACCGAAATGAACAACACAAACACAGGAAAAAACAACAACCCAACAAACCTTCCACACTCAATCACCTCACCTCACTTCACCTAACCTAACCCAACCCAACAAACCATCCACACTCAATCACCTAACCTAACCTAACCTAACTTAACCCAACAAACCATCCACACTCAATCACCTAACCTAACTTAACCCAACAAACCATCCACAATCACCTAACCTAACCTAACAACCAACCATCCACACTCAATCACCTAACCTAACCTAACCTAACTTAACCCAACAAACCATCCACACTCAATCACCTAACCTCACTTCACCTAACCTAACCTAACCTAACCTAACCCAACCAACCATCCACACACAATCACCTAACCTCACTTCACCTAACCTAACCTAACTTAACCTAACCTAACTTAACCCAACAAACCATCCACACACAATCACCTAACCTCACTTCACCTAACCTAACCTAACTTAACCCAACAAACCTTCCACACTCAATCACCTAACCTCACCTAACCTAACCTAACTTAACCTAACCCAACCAACCATCCACACTCAATCACCTAACCTAACCTAACTTAACCCAACCAACCATCCACACTCAATCACCTAACCTAACCTAACTTAACCCAACCAACCATCCACACTCAATCACCTAACCTAACCTAACTTAACCCAACCAACCATCCACACTCAATCACCTAACCTAACCTAACCTAACCTAACAAACCATCCACACTCAATCACCTAACCTCACTTCACCTAACCTAACCTAACCTAACCCAACAAACCATCCACACACAATCACCTAACCTCACTTCACCTAACCTAACCTAACCTAACCAACCATCCACACACAATCACCTAACCTCACTTCACCTAACCTAACCTAACCTAACCTAACCTAACTTAACCCAACAAACCATCCACACTCAATCACCTCACCTCACTTCACCTAACCTAACCTAACTTAACCCAACAAACCTTCCACACTCAATCACCTAACCTAACCTAACCTAACCTAACAAACCATCCACACTCAATCACCTAACCTCACTTCACCTAACCTAACAAACCATCCACACACAATCACCTAACCTCACTTCACCTAATTTAACCTAACTTAACCCAACCAACCATCCACACACAATCACCTAACCTCACTTCACCTAACCTAACCTAACCTAACCCAACCAACCATCCACACACAATCACCTCACCTCACTTCACTTCACCTAACCTAACTAAACTTAACCAAACTTAACCTAACTTAATCCAACTTAACATTAATTTAAGCTAACTTCAACTTAACCTAACTCAATTCAAACTAACGTAACTTAACCGAACTTTAATTTAAGATAACTTTAACTTAATCTAACTTAATCTGACTCTAACCTAACCTAACCCAAACCCAACCCAACCTAACCTAACCCGACCAACTCAACTTAACCAGAATCACCACAAAAAAGAAGAAAAAAAAAGGGTTTGCAAAAAAAAAATAAATAAAATGAAAAAAAGAAAATACACAAACAAACACTTTACCTAACCTAACCTCACCTCACCTCACCTCACCTCACCTGAGTTGCTGGAATATTAACACGGTATGCAAGGCGCGGCGGAGACTGGTGACTGGCGCGGCATTGGACACACACTGCCATTTCCACAAGCTCACTCATTTATCAGGCAATTAAGGCAAGGCATTCCGGCGGCACAAGAAGCGCTGTGAGGGGGACGGAACCACGTTGAACAAGCGGACAAAGGTCATTGGCTAGTTCGTGTAATCACCGTCAGTCAATATTGCAGCGAGCCAGGTAATTAGAAGTGCTCAATGTTTCACGGCGGTACCTGCACGGCGTCACTTGGCTCCATGCGGCTAATTGGCTCACATCTTACCGCCATTACTTTTGTATCCCAGACTTACTACTGCCTGGGAGAGAGAGAGAGAGAGAGAGAGAGAGTGTGTGTGTGTGTGTGTGTGTGATGAGACAGACAGGCAGACTTAACCTAACTTAACCTAACCTTCCTAACCACACACACACACACACACACATACATATATACATCCTCTCTCTCTCTCTCTCTCTCTCTCTCTCTCTCTCTCTCTCTCTCTCTCTCTCTCTCACCGCGGCGCGTTGGAAAGGTCGCTGGAACTTGCATATTGAAGAAGGTGGAACATGCTGTCAACCGCGTGCCATCTCATCCCTGATTGGCCCATCAAACTTGTACACGCGCGTTAGGGAAGAACAAGGGAGGAAGGGTGACTGCTGAGGAGGAGGGGGAGGAGGAGGAAGGGGTGTATGGGTGAAGGGGTAAATGTAGTGAAGGGGTGTGTAATGGGATGGATTTTTTGTTTTATGTTTTTTTTTTTGTTATCTATATTATGATTTTTTTTCATTTTTTTCGTATATTTTTTTTTCAGATTTTTCTAGTTTTCTTTTTCTGTTTTCATTCGTTTTTTTCTGTTTCTTCCTTCTTTCCTTTGTTTCGTTTTAAGGTGTTCTACTATTTCCCCCATTTTTCCTCCTTATCTCTCCCGTCTTTATATTTTCTTTCTACTTCTATTTTTTTTTTTTTTTGTCCACTCCTTCCTTCTTTTTCTGTCTTCTTACCAATTATTCTTTTATTCCTTCTATCTCTTCCTCTATTCCATCGTTTGTATAGTCTTTGGGTCTTTTCCTTCTATTTTCTACCTCAGTGTCTCTTTCTGGTCTTCCTGTTATCATTTTTCTATCGCTTAATTCTTTCCTTTCTTTCCTTTCTTTCTTCCTTCTTTTCTTATTTTTTTTCCATTTTCTCTTTATTAATTTTCTCAATTTTTTTTTTAAATCTTGTTTTCTAAATGGATGGTATTTCTCTTTCCTTATTTTTGTTTTTCTTTTCTTTTTTTATCTTATTTTTCTTCGTATTCCATTCGTTTTGTATATAATAACTTGATTTTTATACTTTACTCTTCTTCTTCTTCTTCTTCTTCTTCTTCTTCTTCTTCTTCTTCTTCTTCTTCTTCTTCTTCTTCTTCCTCTTCTTTATTTTCTTGTCTGTAATAGATTATGATTTTGTGTTCAGCTGCCATTGCTTTATTCATATTCTTGTTATTGCTTTTTTCATTTTTCATAGCAACGTGTGTGTGTGTGTGTGTGTGTGTGTGTGTGTGTGTGTGTGTGTGTGTGTGTGTGTGTGTAATTGTTGCGTGCATGACCTTTTGTATCATGATGGAAACGATGCACCTGGAAATGGCCTACCTCCTCCTCCTCCTCCTCCTCCTCCTCCTCCTCCTCCTCCTCCTCCTCCTCCTCCTCCTCCTCCTCCTCCTCCTCCTCCTCTTCCTTTGTCGTGTTTTGTCTACTACTTGAAGTCTTTTTCTTTCTTTTTCTGTTATCTGTTATTCTCTCTGTGTTTGAGAGAGAGAGAGAGAGAGAGAGAGAGAGAGAGAGAGAGAGAGAGAGAGAGAGAGAGAGAGAGAGAGAGAGAGAGAGAGAGAGAGAGAGAGAGACTGTACGCTCACTCTCAGATACAATAAGTTTTGGTAAAAGAACTCTTCTGTATCTTTCTTTCTTTCTTGCTCTCTTTCTTTCTTTTTTTCTTTCTTTTTTTTCTCTCTCTTGATCTTTTGTTTCATTTTTTATTACGTTTGTCTTTGTATTTCTTTTTATTTACTATTTTCATATTCCTTGTTATTTTCCATATTTGTTGCCTTAAACACAGAGAGAGAGAGAGAGAGAGAGAGAGAGAGAGAGAGAGAGAGAGAGAGAGAGAGACGAGAGACCGAGGACAAGAAACAGGAGAGGCAGAGATGTTGAAGAGGGAAAGGGAGGAGGAAGATGTGAGAGGGGGGAGGGGAGAGAGGGAGAGGGAAAGGGGTTGTCCATAAGATTGTTTTAAATCATGTCACATAAATCACCTTAGTTACCTGGCGAGGAGAGGAAAAAAGGTGAGAGACGAAGATATGGAAGGAGGAGGAGGAGGAGGAGGAGGAGGAGGAGGAGGTAGTGGTGGTGGTGGTAGAGAGGAGGAAAAAATATCAATAAAGAATACAGGTGACGATGTAAGAGCGTGTCAGAGAGAGAGAGAGAGAGAGAGAGAGCGAGGAAAAAAGTAGCTAGATTTAAAAAACAAAACGCTACAACATTCTCTCTCTCTCTCTCTCTCTCTCTCTCTCTCTCTCTCTCTCTCTCTCTCTCTCTCTCTCTCTCTCTCTCTCTCTCTCTGGAAAATATGATGAGAATTCGAATATTTGTAAACCAGAAGAAGAGAAAAAGAAGAAAGAGAAGAGAAGAAGAGAAGAGAGGAGGAATAGGAGGAGGAGGAGGAGGAGGAGGAGGAGGAGGAGGAGGAGGACAGGTGAGACAAGTAAGGATATCTAATACAGCAGGACACCTTTCCTTGCACAGGTGAGATGAATAAATCGAGACTAACAATTAACTAAGGAGGAAGAAGAAGAGGAGGAGGAGGAAGAAGAAGAAGAAGAAGAAGAGACAGGAGAAGAAGAAGAAGAGGAGTTGGAAGTTGAGGATTGACAAGTGTTCGATGTATTATAAACCGCGACTCCCTCCCTCTCACCTCTCCTCTCCCTCCCTCTCACCACCCCCTCTCCCTCCCTCTCTCTTCTGCTCTCCCACCTGGAAACATATATAAGTACAAAACCTGAGGGAACAGAACACTAGTGGCCTGTATTATTGAGGGCGTGGGACTTAGGGGGGCTGGAGGGGGAATGGGTGAGGTAGAGGGAAGGGCAGGAGGAGGTCGAGTCCACAGTTCTGCTTATGGCGACCCCTGATTCAATGATGTCTCTTCTCCCAATCAGGACAGTCGTGTGATTTCTCTAATTTTTTTTCGTTCTCTTTTTCTCCCAGCGGTCTTGTATGCCAGCCTCCTTATCCCTAATTGATGTTTCTTGTAAAGGAAAGCCAGCAGTCGGGGCCAAATGTCTTTTTCATGAGCCTGGAAGAAGAGGAAGAGGAGGATAGGTCAGTAGGAGACTTTTAAAAGACTTTCCATCACTACAAATGGAGCATATTCTGAAACACTTATTCTGGAACACCTCTGCGCCGTACCTCCACCACTGCAAAAGGCTCTAGTTGAAACTACGCCGGTTTTTAAGGGTGTTTTTACAGTTCAGTTGACATATTAGCAAGATTTCTATATTACTGTAAGAAGAAACCGTCTTTTTTTCGTTTAATTGACATTTTAACACAATTTTTATATATATTGTAAGGAAAAACAGTCTTGAAAACCCGGCTTATCTTTCAAAACTGTCGTGGCAGGAGAGTGAAGCTAAATTACTCGGCTTAAGAAACACTCACCTCCGTCATCGCCTTCTGCAGGGACTCACCAGTGTTTCCTGCGACTCAGTGTATAGGCGAGGGCATGATTAAGTCAGCACGCGGACCGCTGCAGCAGAAGGGGAAGCAGGAGGCATTAAACTTGACTCAGTAACGTTTCTCCTGACGCGGCTGACGGAGGTGCTACTGGTGGGTCGTGTCGGTTCGCTGCCTTACTGGGGCTGAGTTCAAAGGAGTTTCAGGATTGGAGGTCGTCTGTGTGTGTGTGTGTGTGTGTGTGTGTGTGT
>NC_059288.1:2882500-2892500 GCF_017591435.1 Portunus trituberculatus
GGGGTGCATTTAAAGAGGTCGTGAATGTTATTGTGATCGGGGTGGTGAAGGACTCCTCCTCCTCCTCCTCCTCCTCCTCCTCCTCCTCCTCCTCCTCCTCCTCCTGCCGAAGTATTGATTGGTGGTAAGCAAGATGTGTGCCTTGTGACTGTCTAGTGCCGTCAGGAGGGTCACCCAGCCCTTGACCTGTGACCTCTGAGTGTAAACAGATGCAGGTCAGGTCAGGTCAGCTCGGGTCACGCCCACTCTCTCTCTCAAGGTCGCTGTTTTTTTTTTTTTTTTTTTTTTAGTTCTGTTTTGTGTATTTTATTTTATTGATTTGTTTATTTGAATTTTCTTATTCGTGTTATTGGTTATTTTTCTCTTTATTTACGTGTTTGTCTTATTTTTGTGCATATTTTTTTGTATATATTTATTCATTTATTTACTCACTTATTGATCGATCTTATTATTCATCTCGTATTCTTCTTTCCAATTTTTCTTTCCTCTCGCTTAAAAATGTAAAAAAAAAAAATCACAAAGGTTTAAGTCGACGAAGTTTTTTTTTTTTTTACCTTTTGCCTTTTTTTTTTTTTTTTTTCCATTAAAGGTCGTTGTGTCGTGTGTTTTCTCTCATGTCTTTGGTTTACTCGTGTGCTTAGCTTCGTCTCTGGTCCCACGCTAATTTGAATACAAAAAGCATGAAGGACAAATCAATCTTCTCACTTTTTTTCACTTTTTTTTAATTTATTTTTCTCCGAAGCGCGGAATGAGAAATCTTACCCAGTTCTTTTGCTTTTTTTTGTAACGTTTCTCCTTCAGGTACGAGAATATACACAAAAATCGAGTCTAAATACGTACCATTAATTTTCACTTTTCATAAATAGATCGATGAAAAAAAAAAGAAGTGTGTTTTGAATCATTCTTTCTGTTCGTTTGTCTTCAGTGCATCTTCAATTCACTGTCTCCTTTTCCTTTCTGTCTTTTCCGCCTCTGTTGTCATGTTCCTCCTTTTCCTTCTCATTCTCTCCCTCTCATTCTTCTCGTGTTACTGTGTCTTCTGTTCCATCTTCCTCCTCTTCCTTCTGTTTTTTTTTTTTTTTTTTTTTTATCTATCTTTGTCCCTCCTCTGTCTTTCTCTCCTTCAGTTTTTATCACTCCCTCTTCTTTCTCATTCTCCTATTTCTGTTTTCTCTCTCTTAGCCTTTCTTCTCTTCCTTCTTTTCGTCTTCCTATCTCAATTATCTTTCTCGTCCTTTTTATCCTTCATACTCTTCATACTCCCCTTTTATCTTCTTTCCTTTATCTTTCTGTTTACTCCTATGTTATCTACTTTTTTTTCTCCTCCTCTTCTTGCAGTCTTTTCTTCCTCCTACTCTCTCTCTCTCTTCGTATCATCTATTTTTATATTCCTTTTCTTCTTATTACTTCTGCTTTTCCATCTCCGTCTCGTCCAGGTCTTTCTGTCTCTCTTTCTTTAAATCTTCCTGTCCATATTTCATCTTCAGTTCTCTCCTTTTCTCTATCTCTTCCATCCTCCTCCACCTCCTCCTTCTTCTAGTCTTCTACATCTGTTTCTTCCTACTCCTCCTATCTTCTCTGTTTTTTTTCCATATTTCTGTTTTTTTTTTTTCCTCCTCCTGTCTCTATTCCATTTTCCTCCTGTCTTTTTCTCCTCCTCTTCTACCACTATTTCGTTCTTCTCCTTTCCTCCTTATATCATTTTTGTGTTCCTCCTCCTTCTCTTGTCTCTATCTCTTATTCCATCTTTTCTTCGTCTTCCATCTTTATTTCGTTCTCCTTCTCTTTATTTCATCTTTCTATTCTTTTCCTCCTCGTGTTTCCATCCATTCCATCATTCTACTCCTTCTTTTCCTCCTCATCTTCTATCTCTATTTCGTCCTGCTCCTCTTCTTCCTCCTCCTCCTTATCTCATTTTTCAGTTCTTCTGGTGTCTCTATCTTCTATTCCATCTTCCTCTTCCTCTTTATATCATCTTTCTATCTATCTTTATTTCGTCCTCCTCCTTCTCCTTCCAATTTATTTCATCTTTCTATTCTTCTGTTGCTTCTGTGTGGTTCATCTTCCTCCTTCTCTTCATTTTACCTTTCTGTCCCTCTTTCTTCTGGTGCTATCTATTCCATCTTCCTCCTCCTCTTCCATCTCCATCTCGTCGTGCTCCTTGTGTCCCTACGTCAGTAAATGGACCACAAAGGAACTTGGAGGGCACAGCGGCGAAATGTCAACACGGGAGACAAAGATGGCGGGGTCAGAGGCTGTAGCTTGCGTAGTGTTTGTTGTCCAAATCTTCGCAGCCAAAGCAGTGCCAAGTCAGAGCTCGCGAGATCCCGCAGGCGAGTTTATTTTGTATAATCCACCTTCCATTCATCGTGCGGGGAGGAGCCTGGATTTCCTTATGCAAACCTAATCCATTCAGCTCAGTAAATTCTCTTATCTGTCACCCACCCCCCCTACTCCTCCTCTTCCTCCTAGTTCCTCCTCCTCCTGACTCCGATCCTTCTCCTCCTCCTCCTCCTCCTCCTCGTCCTCCTCCTTCCTTTATAAATACGGATATTGAAGGTCTATTGGGTGCTAGTATTGTTAGTGCGTGAGAGAGAGAGAGAGAGAGAGAGAGAGAGAGAGAGAGAGAGAGAGAGAGAGAGAGAGAGACTGAAATGACACTTGCACACACACACACACACACACACACACACACACACACACACACACACACGAAGACAATGAATACTATTAAAAACACACATGAAGGAAAATCTTTTTAATAAAAATCTCAAGGCGATGAAATAATATAAAAGAAAGAAGCATTTAGTTGACAGACAGATAAGCACGCAGATAAACAGACAGACAGACAGACAGACAGACAGACAGACAGGATGATAAAGAGGAAGTGACGTAATGTTAATAATCAAGACGAGGAGAATGGGAAAGGAATAATGAACAATGAAATAATAGTAGTAGCAGTAGTAGTAGTAGTAAAAGTGTAGCAGTAGTAGTAGTTGTAATAGTAGTAGTAGTAGTAGTAGTAGTAAAAGGAACATCAGTAATAAGAACACAAACGACTAAGAGAGAGAGAGAGAGAGAGAGAGAGAGAGAGAGTAATAGCAGTGGCAGTAACAGTAGTAGTGGTGGTGGTGGTGGTGGTGGTGGTGGAGACGCGGAGTGTTTGGGAATTCTTGTTGTTATTTTCGTCAAAGGACAGAACTGATTGGTTTTTTCGACTGTTCGTCCTGTGTTGATTTTTCCCTTGGCCTCTACTTCACTCTCTCTTTTTGGCTGCCTTTGTTTCTTGTGGCGCAATCTGCCGGCAAAGGCGCGCTGCTCTGCTTGTTCTAATTACATCTCTTAGCGCTTGTTCATCTCCCACTTGTACTGCGTTTGTGTGTGTGTGTGTGTGTGTGTGTGTGTGTGTGTGTATCTCTGTCCCTCATTCTGTCTCTCTTCCTAATGTGTGTGTGTGTGTGTACGCTTGTGTGCTCTCTCTCTCTCTCTCTCTTCCTTGTGTGTCTCTTTCTGTCTCTCCTCCTGATGTGTGTGTGTGTGTGTGTGTGTGTGTGTGTGTGGTTTTCTCCGTCTTTTAGTTCCATTCTTCTACTCGTTATTTCTTATTTCCTTCTTTCTTTTCTTCTTTTATTTCCTCTCTCCTGTTTCTCCTGTCTTTGCAATCTTCATTCGTCTTTTTCTTTACCATACAACAAGTCTGCTGCTGCTGCTGTTTGTTCTTCATTTGTGTTCTGTCGCGTTTCTTTTTTTTTTCTTTTTTTTTTTTTGTTTGTTATCTTTTATCTTTCTTTTTCTTTTCTCGTCTTTGTTCTTCTCTTTATGTGTATTTTCTTCAGAGTTATCAAATCTCTCTCTCTCTCTCTCTCTCTCTCTCTCTCTCTCTCTCTCTCTCTCTCTCTCTCTCTCTCTCATCTGTCTACATGTCTTCCAACTTTCTTCCTTCATCCTGTCTTCCTCTCCGTCCTTCTATTTCCGTGTGTTTTCTTCGCACGTTCCTTCTTCCTTCTTTCTCTGGTTCTCTCTTCCTCTCTCTCTCTCTCTCTCTCTCTCTCTCTCTCTCTCTCTCTCTCTCTCTCTCTCTCTCTCTCTCTCTCTCCTCTCTCTCTCTTCATCTGTCTCTCTGTGTGTCTCCTTCTCTCACATGTTTGTTTGGCGGCAGGGTATCGGCGGGAACAGGCGCGGGTCCGGATGAACAAACAGGCTGCTGTTTTGCCTCCGGGCTAAACTAAACAACCAGCAACTAATCCAAACATCGGCGACTCTCACAAATTCAATTTGTCCCCCTCCTAGAGAGCCGGACCCCCCCACTGACCCCCAACCAATACTTCCCCCACCAGCTTCCACCTCCCTCCTGCTCCTCATCGTCCTCCTCCTCCTCCTCCTCCACCTCCTCTTTCCTCTTCATCCTGGGGTTCTACTCTCTCACTCCCTCTCTTACACTCTCCCATACTCCCCTACGGTCACGCCCCTTCCTCCCTCTCCCCGGCAGCGCCTCCCGTCCCCGCGTACCCTCAAAGAACTCATTTTCTACTTTAATCACGCAGTTTGGTCAGCCTCACTTCATCGACGGAGGATAAACTGCAAGGAATTATCGACTCTGAGATGATGCGGCGTTGTTGTGCTTTCTGCTCGTGATGCGCCGCTTGTGTTTTTCTTTATCTTTCTGCTCTTCAACTCCCTCCGTAACTCTGGCCTCCTCCTCCTCCTCCTCCTCCTCCTCCTCCTCCTCCACGTCCCTTCCTCCTCTTCTTCCTCCTCTCGTCTTTCTTAAGTCCTTCCCTTCTCTTCCCTTCTTTCCCCTTCAGTAGCGCCACTCGTCCCCTCACCGCCACCCTTACTCCTTCCTCACGCCCTCTCTCATTTTCCCCTCATCACCCTTAACATCCTTCCCTCTCTAAGCTTCTCTCTGTCCTCTCTCTCTCTCTCTCTCTCTCTCTCTCTCTCTTCGTCTGTGTATCACCCTTACAGTCCTCCTCTCCCTCTCTCCCCTCTCTCCCCTCTCCCTCCTCCCGCTCTCAGTCCCTTCATTCACTCCTTCACTCTCCTCCCGCCCTCACATCCCTCCTTCCGCTCTCACGTCCCTCCCTCTCACTCTCACTCTCTCTCACTCTCTCCTCTCACTTCCCACCAAACGTTCGCCTCACAGTAATTCCTTCCCGCACTCTCCTCTCTCTCTCTCTCTCTCTCTCTCTCTCTCTCTCTCTCTCTTACTTTCCCATCAGTAACAAAGCATTACCTGTCTTCAATGAGCCCTGTATTCCCCCAGGTGAAGTTAATTGACAGGTAACATCAAGAAGTAACGGAAAAGAGTAACTGTTTAATCACCGCTTCTGTTTCTCTGTTTCTCTCTCTTCCTTTTTTTTTTATTATTGTTCCCTCTCTCCCCACTCCTCCCTCCTTCCTCTCCCTGTCTCCTCCTCCTCCTCCTCCTCCTCCTCCTCCTCCTCCTTTTCCCACCCTCCGTTTTTTTATTGGATCGAGGGAGATGACAGCGTTGGGTTCCCCTGGTGGTGAGGTTTGGAACTAGTGAGGGTTACTGTGACGCGGAGGAGGAGGAGGAGGAGGAGGAGGAGGAGGAGGACACTTATCTCTTAACACTTTCTTTAGTATTTCCGTAACAGAAAGTGCGTTGTTTTGAACTTAAGCTAACCTGTCTTAAGAGTGTGTTGAGCTGTGTTGCGTAGAAGAGAATGTTTCAGAGGAGTGTGTGTGTGTGTGTGTGTGTGTGTGTGTGTGTGTGTGTGTGTGTGTGTTGCAAAGAGTGTTTGTTGTAAGGATGTTGTGTTGTGTGTGTGTGTGTGTGTGTGTGTGTGTGTGTGTGTGTGTGTGTGTTGTAAGGATGTTGTGTTGTGTGTGTGTGTGTGTGTGTGTGTGTGTGTGTGTGTGTGTGTGTGTGTGTGTGTGTGAGTTTGTGTTGTTTGTGTCGTGTTGCGGGCGTGTGTTGCAGGTTTGTGTGTGTTTCACTGTTTGATCTGCTGCAGTCTCTGACGAGACAGCCAGACGTTACCCTACGGAAGGAGCTCAGAGCTCATTATTTCCGATCTTCGGATAGGCCTGAGACCAGGCACACACCACACACCGGGACATTAAGGTCACAACTCCTCGATTTACATCCCGTAGCTACTCAATGCTAGGTGAACAGGGGCTACACGTGAAAGGTGTGTGTATGTGTATGTGTTGGCAGGGTGGGGTGTGGTGCAGGTTATGTTGTGTTGCGGGGTGTGTTGCAGAGTGTTGCGATGCGAAGTTTTCCATTGTGTTGGTTCTGAGGTGCTGCTGCCGAGGGGAAAAGTTTAATTTGACGTCTAATTGTGTGTGCTCTGTCTGTCCGTCTGTGTGTGTGTCTGTCGGTACGCTGGTCTATCTATCAGTATGTCTATCTATCTATCCGTCTGTCTGTCTGTCTATCTATCTATTCGTCTCTGTGGAGGTATGTTTGTTTGTGTATATTCATTTATTTGTCTGTTTGTTTATTTATTTACTCTCAGTTTGCTTGTTTGTTTATCTTCCCGGGGCCGGCAGCGAGGACAGCGAAGCGGCGGCGGTGGCGGTGGCGGTGGCGGTGGCGGCGGCGGCGGCGGCATCTCACATTGCGCGTTCCGTAATTACGAATGTTCTCTTGTGAGGCGCGAAAACGTGCGATTCACAGCGAAGTGGTGAGGAGCGAGGAGCAGGGCGGGGCGGGGCGGGGCGGTGGCGGGGTCACGGGGCGAGTGGCGGCTCTTTTTTTGAGTGATGCCTTCCACGTCAATTAGCAAAACAAAAACAGGAGCTTTGAACAATCAGTAAAGTCGGGGAGCTTTTTAAAAATCCGAGCCTTGGAAGGTTTTTGAAAGACGACGAAATTCAATTTATAATCACCGGAGACACCAGCATCGCTTGCATAAACAACACATGGACTCGATACAGAGTGCTTGGGTCCTCATTTAGAAACTCCGCGGCGGGACTTTATCGACCTTACGAACTCCCGGCGTGCGGCTCATTCCCTCTCGGCGGCGGCGGGGCAAGACGGTCCCTCTGGCAGTGGGTTGCATCGAGAGAGTAACGTTGTTGTCCCTTCTGATAGGTTTTGTTTACCTATGACGATGCCAGTTGCCGGCGCTCGTCTGGCGGGGTATTTTTGCCGCCTGCTTTTTGGGACTCGTCGCTTGGTTCATCGCGGGAATTGTCACCCGCACAATGCACGGCGCCCGCCGGAACACTCCACGACTTTCCCGAGGGATGCGCGGAAATTAATATCAGATTCGCTAAAATTGTGGAAGGTGACACTTGTGTAGGAGTGAGGAGTGCGGAGTTTGCAGTGTTGTCGCTGAAGCATCATTGTATTTACAGTCCTGATTGGTATAAACTTGCCTTAATGTATTCTCAGCAGGAATCTGGCATTTCTTACGGAATGAACGTAATCACATGTGAAAAGCGTTCCAATTGTTCCACGCTGTTTCGCAATGCTCCGTCCATGCCTCCTATCATATTAATATTCCCTCCAGTTTTTGGAAAGACGCCCTCGCAGTGTGCCCGCTGACGGCCCCGACCAGGCAGTTCACACGAGGAGGAGAGGCGATGGGTTTTGAGCGGCAATCAATACTCCGGCAGTGGCGGCGGTGGCTGTTAATGTAGGGATCGGCGCGGGCATTTACTAGCGGGAGCAGGGCGTGATTAGCCCCAAGATGCTGGGCGAGGAAGCGACGGGCGGCGACGGGCGGCCTGGCAACCTTCATTTTGATGAGGCGGGGAGGCGGGGGAGCGACTGAAATCTAAACACCAGCTAAGTTGTGTGTGCGTGAGGGGAGCGGGGAGAGGAGCAAGGCGGGAGAGGAAGGAGAGAGAGAGAGAGAGAAAGAGGGAGAGAGGGACACGGGCCGGCTGGTGGTGGTGGTGGTGATGGTGTGGAAGTGTAGAGCGGAAATAGGGTATCGATGGCTGGTGTAGGAGGCGAAGGACGTCACACTGAGCGTCGCCTTTGTTTTCCTAAGTGACCGACATTGCTCCACGTTGCCGCCACGACGCCGCCGCCTCGCCGCTCCTCCCTGAAGCGTAAATCATTAATGGGAGGCCTGAAAGCGGGTTAATTTAACGTGTCGATGGGAGAGAGAGAGAGAGAGAGAGAGAGAGAGAGAGAAGTGTAAGAGTAGGGTGGTCGAGTGTCCATCTGTGTGTGTGTGTGTGTGTGTGTGTGTGTGTGTAACGATGTCAAGACGCGTGTATCTGTCCTTCTGTCTGTCTGTCTGTCTGTCTGTCCGTCTATAACGAAAGACACACATCACCATAACGAAAAGAGTAAATGTTGAAGAAGAAAAACAACAACACCAATATAACACCAGGGAAGTAGGCAAGAGTCACTGCCAACACCACCAACACCACCAGACGAGCGCCACCACCACCACCACCACCACCACCGCGGCGCCACACTCAGCACTCAATCAGCACTTGGAAGAGTCACGGGCGACAAACAAAGCACCGGGACACTATGGGAGGAAAACCAGGAAGGAGGAAAAACAGTGAGGAAAAAAATAAGGAGGGAATATAGGAGATAAATCAGAGAGGAGGAAAATGATGGGGGAGGAGGAAAACTAAAAGGAATATCAGGAAGAGGAAAGTTATGGGGAGGAAAACTAGAAGGGAAACTCGTGGAGGAGGAAAAATAGTGAAGAAAACCACAGGGGAGAGACAGCATAGGGGGAGGAAAACCTAGTCCTCATCTTAGCCCTCCTC
Organism: Portunus trituberculatus; assembly: GCF_017591435.1. Classification (NCBI taxonomy): domain Eukaryota; kingdom Metazoa; phylum Arthropoda; class Malacostraca; order Decapoda; family Portunidae; genus Portunus; species Portunus trituberculatus. The sequence goes on from NC_059288.1 coordinate 2,891,213, forward strand.
CTCCTCCCTTTCCTGCTCCTCCTCCTCCTCCTCCTCCTCCTCCTGTTCCTCCTGCTCCTGCTAATCCTGCCGCATTTCCCGTGCCAAGCGCCGCCGTTCCGCGCACTCCCGCTCATTTATTCAGCGCTGAAGTTTGACGGTAGCGAGGACAACAGCGCGGCGGCGGTAACAATAAACGTGACACTATTTGATAACTTTTCAGCGTCGGGGGTCTGGGGGCCAGGGCGGGTCTGGGGCTAAGGAGGGGGATGGGGATGGGGGTGGGCGTTGTATTAAAGCGGTTTCCAGCAGCCGTAAAAGCCCCGGTCCCGGCAGCAGCCTCCTCCTGAGTTTTATTCCCTCCTCCGTGATTGGGGATTCATGTTTACCCGCGACGTTTATTTTCAAATCCATTCACGATCCGCCCGCTTTCATTTGCAAATTATTTCGACTTCAATCTTGAGCTGGCGTTTGTCGGGGCGCGGTCTGCGGGCTCCTCCTTCTTCCTATCAAAGGCGAATCTGAATGGGAATTTTTTGATATGAAAATTGTGTTTTTCATATGTTCTGGAACTCTATAGAATTTAGCCAATGCTTGAAGTAGCGCGGGCTGATGGTGATATTTTATGATTCTGGTGTTGAGAGAGAGAGAGAGAGAGAGAGAGAGCGTGAGGGACAGAGAGGAAAGAGAAGACGGTGCTTGAGATGTGAGAGAAAAAGCTCCAAGAGAGAGAGAGAGAGAGAGAGACATTCCCTTACATTATATCTTTGCTCTGAAGGTCAAGAAATACTCTCCTCTCACTCACACCTTCTTCGCCTCCTTCACTATCACAACTGACTTTAGAGAGACTTATTATTATTATTATTATTATTATTATTATTATTATTATTATTATTATTATTATTATTATTATTATTATTATTATTACTACTACTACTACTACTACTATTACTATTACTACTTCTACTACTACTACGACTACTACTACTATTACTTTTACTACTATCATTTATTTATTTGTGTATCTTTGGAATTGATAGTAAAAATGAGGGTCTTAATTCATTGTTCTTGTATTTTCTATCGTTTTGTGTATCTTTGTGCATTTTGAACAGGGAAAATAAGGCAGGCAAAGTTTGGGTTTTCCTTCCTTATGTTGTTTTATTGATTGTTTTCATTATTCATTTATTTTCAAGGATATAAATTACGAAAATATGAAGAAAAAAAATGTGGGGTTGTTGTTGTTGTTGTTGTTGTTGTTGTTGTTGTTGTTGAATTTTCCTTTTTTTTCGAAGTCGATTAATAAAAAGAA
>NC_059288.1:2897500-2902500 GCF_017591435.1 Portunus trituberculatus
GAACATATTTTTTTTTTTTTATTTGACTGAAGTGTTGTATTGAAATGTACCTTATTGAAATGTACCTTATTGAATAATTGTGTTTTTTTTTTTTTTTTTTTGTGTGTGTTTTTGAGGTGTATTTAGTTTATTATTGTTGTTGTTGTTGTTGTTGTTGTTGTTATTGTTGTTATTTTGTCTTCTTTTTCTTCTTGTTTTTGTTCTTTTTCCTCTTCTTTCTTTTCTTCTTCTTTTCTTCTTCTTCTTCTTCTTCTTCTTTTCATCGTCATCATCATCATCATCTTCTTCTTCTTCTTCTTCTTCTTCTTCTTCTTCTTCTTCTTCTTCTTCTTCTTCTTCTTCTTTGATGAAACAAACCACATATACAGAACAACCTTTTACTCTCTCTCTCTCTCTCTCTCTCTCTCTCTCTCTCTCTCTCTCTCTCTCTCTCTCTCTCTCTCTCTCTCTCTCTCTCTCTCTCTCTAAGACACGTACATACACACAAACTGGCCGCCGATATTGTATTCAGCTTGGAACCCTAAAGAAGAGGTTTAACAAGTCTTTAAGCTTGAGTTGGCACGCCCGAATATTCAAAGGAGGAGGAGGAGGAGGAGGAGGAGGAGGAGGAGGAGGAGGAGGAGGAGGAGGAAGGAAGGAAGAGAGTAGATGATAGCAATGGCAGCTTTGGTTATTTATTTATTTATTTTTTTTTTTTACATTTTTTTGTGTTATATTGATTTATTTTATCTATTTATTTCTTTATCAGATTTTTTGTCTATTTCTTATTTTTTTCTTATTTACGTTGTTGTTGTTTTTGTTTATTCTATGTTTTTTTTCTGTACAGTTATCATTTCTCGTTTATTTATTACCTCCTTTGGTCTTCACTTTTCATTCTATCCCATTTTTATTCATTCCTTATTCTCTCTGTTTCATGTTTCCTCTTTTCTTTCATTCTATCTCACCTCTATTCATTTATTACCCTCTCTGTTTCTCCTCTTTACTCTTCCTTTCCATTCTATCCCATTTCTGTTCATTTCTTATCCTCCCTGTGTCTGTTCCTCCCCTTTATCGTTCATCACTGCTATCTCCCTTTCATCACAGTTCACCACACCTTGCGTTTTCTATGTCGACAGTCACAAGTGGAGTTAGGATAGTCACAAATTAAGTTAGGATAGGTTAAGTTAGCTAAGGTTAAGTTAGGTAAGGTTAGGAATGGTAAGAGAAATTAAGGGTAAGTTTAGGTTTAGTTATGTAAGGGCAAGTAAAGGTGACATCCTGGTTAAGTTAGGTTAAGTTAGGTTAGGGATGGTAAAAGGAAATTAGGGACAAGTTTAGGATAGGTTAGAGAAAGTTAGGGGTAAGTTATCCTATAGACCCCACCCACGGATAGGTTAAGTTAGGTTAGGTTAGGTTAGGTTAGGTTAGGGCAAGTTAGGAATCTGTGGTTTTCCTTTCAGCAAGTTACTTTAGAGTGAAGAGAGGTTAGTATTGGTGTTGGTTACGTTAGGTTAGGTTAGGTTAGGTTAGGGCAAGTTAGGGGAGGTTAGGTTAGGTTAGGTGCAGGTTAGGGTGAGTTAAGGGTCTGTGTTTTTCCCTCAGCCCGTTACTGTGAAGGGATAGAGGTTAGCAATGGTGTATTTTGGTGTTGGGGGGCATCCATTGAAGAGTGAGCCTTCCACCGGGGGGCGTTAGGGGCTGATCACGCTGGATTAGGCCCCGCGTACTCCTCGCAGCCCCGCCAGAGTATTTTAACCCCAATAACCCCGCTGCAGAAGGCGCTGGCGGAGTGTTGCGACTCTATAGCAGGCAGAGTTTGATCGACTTAACATTAATTTACATACCTAATCACTCCGGGCTAATCACGACCCTCCTTCTATCTCTCTCACTGTCCCCTCTCCTCCTCCTCCTCCTCCTCCTCCTCCTCCTCCTCCTCCTCCTCCTCCTCCTCCTCCTAAGACTACGACGATTGTACCGACTCTTCCCTCCTCCTCCTCCTCCTCCTCCTCCTCCTCCTCCTCCTCCTCCTCCTCCTCCTCCTCCTACGTCTTGAGTCACCTCTATTTTATCCTTCCCTCCCTCCCTCTCTCTCTCTCCCTCTCTCCCTCCTTCCTCCTCCTCCTCCTCTTCTTCTTCAACCTCCTCCTCCTCCTCCTCCTCCTCCTCCCCTCTACATTTGTTTGTTGTCTTACCTTTTCTCTTTGTTTTTGCTGCTTCCTTCGTTTTCTTCTCCTCCTCCTCCTCCTCCTCCTCCTCCTCCTCCTCCTCCTCGGTGTTTTGTTTTCCTTGCGTTTGTTGTTGTTTGTATCCGAAGTTATTTTCCTCAAAGTGTTTTTCTCTCCCTGATCTCATTTCCTGTTTTTTTTTTTTTTATTCTTTGTTGTTTGTTTTTCACTTCCCTCCTCCTCCTCCTCCTCCTCCTCCTCCTCCTCCTCCTCCTCCTCCTCCTCCTCCTCCTCTTCCTACTAGCTGGTAATATATTGTTTTTTTTTCTTTGTTTTTTTTTTTTTTTGTTTATTCTTGTTTTTATTTATTTATTTTTTTTATTGTTCGTATTATTTCTTTTACTATGATTTCTTGTCTGTTCTCTTGTTTTATTTCTTCTTTCTCCGTTTCCTTTCTTTTTATTTCATAGGTATAATGTCTGTTTTATTTGTTTTTACTCTCTCTCTCTCTCTCTCTCTCTCTCTCTCTCTCTCTCTCTCTCTCTCTCTCTCTCTCTCTCTCTCTCTCTCTCTCTCTCTCTCAGTCCCTCATTCACGGATCATCTCTCGCGCCTCTTCATTATCATCTCCTCCTCTCCCGTTACTTCTCTCTCTCTCTCTCTCTCTCTCTCTCTCTCTCTCTCTCTCTCTCTCTCTCTCTCTCTCTCTCTCTCTCCTTGACATCAATACCCTCATTCCCGTTTTCTATGCATTATTTACTCCTTATTTGCTCGTTTAATCACAAGCATGGGTTTCTGGAAAGGGGGAACCATTTTATTTTCATAGTAGTATTATTATCATGTATTATTTTTCACACCAGTTCCTTGATTCATTATCGTATTCCCACCTGTACTTATGAAGGTGTCTTTAAATCAACAGGTGATGGTGGCGTTTGTTCTAGTGTGGTTGGTTTCATTGTTTTATTAAGCCAAGACAGTTAGATGGAGAAAGTTGCTGATTGACAGATGATAGATGCAAAAATTAAGCTTGCGATGGATTGGTTTAAGACTCGTAGCTAAAGATAAAGGAAGGTATTGTTAGATCAGTCTTGTGCCCTCCATAGACCCTTCTAATGCAAGTAAAATCGTCTTATATCCAAAAAAATGAAGATAAAATTGCGCCTTAGTACTGAAAGGGTTAAGTCTTGGATCGCATTTTTAAACATTACTTCCAGTCTCGTATATTGAACAGTAAGACATGATGCGCTATAGGAAGGCTTGCAAGGGATAGAAGGAGTGGAATGGTTAATAAAAGACCATGTACAGCTGAAGAAAGATATTAAGACAAGTCATTCTCATGTTATCGCCTTCACAGATAGATAAATAGATTATCTTCACCACATTTACTTTTCTGCTCGATAGACACAATACAGTACATATTTTCTACCCTAAGATACAATAACAATACATTAAAAGCTTCACAGTTCGTTTTAACCCTTTCAGTAATGGGACACGTTTTTATCATGTATTTTGGGTATAACTAGACCGTTTTATTGACATTAGGAAGGGTCTTTGGAGGTCACAAGATTAATGGCCAGAGTCTTCACTATTTTAACCCTCCACATAAGTATCTGAATATAAAATCACCAAATAGTAAGTAGAATGAATATGGAAAAGCGTCCTGGTACTGAATGGAATTAGATACAACAAAATGAGAAAATTCAGTACAATTACGATTTAGAATATAGAATTGAGGTAGAATGCAGTAGAAGACGTGTAGGCGGATGTGGCGTGGCGTGGCGTGGCGTGGCGTGGGTTAATCTTGGTCTTGTGGAGGCGGTGACGATAACCCAGGAGAGGGAAAAGAGGAGGAGGCAATTTACGAGTTAATAAATTGTGGGAATTACAGGCGGGACGGACTAATACTCAGTTGGTAGTAATAAGATTCACAAATCACCTCTGATGCGAGTCCTTAGGAAACTATTTATCACTTATCAGAGGAGACGGGCGGACGAGAGGCGAGGCGAGGCGAGGCGAGGAGGCGGCTGAGGAGAAGCTGAGGCGTGTTCCTATCGTGTTCTTTACCCCAGAGTACTTTCACAGGCTGCAGAATTTTTGTTGTTGTTGTTGTTGTTGTTGTTGTGTGTGTGTGTGTGTGTGTGTGTGTGTGTGTGTGTGTGTGTGTGTGTGTGTGTGTGTGTGTGTGTGTGTGTGTGTGTGTAGATTGATTTGTTAAACTCTCATTGTAGCTTTTAAAACCCCAGATAAGCCTTCCCACTTCAACTAAAAGCTTTTAAAACCCCAGATAACTTCCACACCTCAGATAACTTCCACTTCAGACTTTTGGGAACCCAGATAATTTCCACTACAGTCTTTTAAAATCCCAAAGAAATTCAGCTAAAGCCTTTCATAATACCAAAATAACTTCCACTACAGGCCCTTCTAAAACCCCAATTAACTTCCACTACAGCCTTTTAAAAACCAAAGTAACTTCCACTACAGCTTTTTAAAAATCCAAACAACTTCCACTTGAGCCTTTCAGAATCCTAAAAGATCTTTCACTACAGGCTGTTCAATAACGAAATAGGAAATAATATTAAAAAATGCGATCCAAGACTTAACCCTTTCAGTATTGAGGCGCATTTTTACCTTGAGTTTTGGGTATGATTAGACGATTTTTCTTGCATTAGGAAGGGTTTATGGAGGTCAAAAGATTAATAGCCAGAGTCTTCACTATTCTAATCCCAACATATGTTTCTGTAGCTGTATAAAATCACCAAATAGTAACCAGAATGAAAATGGAAACGCGCTGTGGTGTTGAAGAGATTTAAGATTACAAGGAAAGAAGCCAACAGGTCAACGTGGCAGTCCTTCTATA
>NC_059288.1:2915000-2920000 GCF_017591435.1 Portunus trituberculatus
GGGGAGTTAAAGGGAGTTATGGGGAGTTATGATAGTTAATGGGTATTCCTCCCGCCGCCTGTTTCCCTCCTGGCCAAATGAAAAGTGAGGGAAAACAAGAGCAATATTGCCGGGCGAAACGATACGTGCTGGTAAGGAAAAAAATAAAGGGGGAATGGAAGAGAGTTGTGTGGTACTTGTGAACTGCTACCGTCTTGTGTGTGTGTGTGTGTGTGTGTGTGTGTGTGTGTGTGTGTGTGTGTGTGAGGAGGAGGGACAGATTCGTTTAGAGAATGTGTGTGTGTGTGTGTGTGTGTGTGTGTATGGTATGGGAGGGTATTAGGTGTGTACGTGTGCGTGTGTGTGTGCGTGTGCGTGTCCCAAATCAAAGTGCACAACAGAAAAAAGAAAAACAAAACAAAAAAGGACAGAAGAAGAGGAAAAAAGGGAAAAAAAAACACACAGAAAACGAGAGACAAAGAGAACAAGATTTTGGCTTTGTAACATGACGAGAACAAAAAAAGGACACAAAAATTAAAGTGAATCATTTGAAACTACTTCCAGAGAGAGAGAGAGAGAGAGAGAGAGAGAGAGAGAGGACAATGGAGAGAAGACACACCCTTGCACACCAGGCTTGTCCATCGGGTGATCAAAGCACGAGTTTCATCTAATACGTGTCAGTGTTTGTTTAGAGTGCGTCGTTTTTCCTCAGTTGCTCTCGACATCAAAGAGATTCAAAGGAAGTGAAAAAAAGCGCCTAACTAAATACATCCGACACAAGAGGGCTTGACATTATTGAAAACCAGTGCCCTGAAATGACTTGCTGAAAGGAAGTACAGAAACCCGCCGACGTGCACCTCGTCACGGTAAACACTCCAAGTAAATGTCGTTTGTCGCAATTAACAAGTTTTCCCGAACGCTCATTGGTTGTTTGGGCCACACGGATGTCGGAAGGCAAATTTTACTTCTTTTTTTTCTTCTACCCCTCAGTCTCTCTCTCTCTCTCTCTCTCTCTCTCTCTCTCTCTCTCTCTCTCTCTCTCTCTCTCTCTCAACCCTGTTTCTCTTATTCCCTTTCCGTTATTCTCTCGTGAAATCTTTCTTACAGTGCGTCTGCTTGATGATTACAGGAGTGTTTCTATTGATAGGTGTAGACAGGTGTGGTTTTTGCTCTCTCTCTCTCTCTCTCTCTCTCTCTCTCTCTCTCTCTCTCTCTCTCTCTCTCTCTCTCTCTCTCTCTCGTGTCTCTCAACCATATTTCTCTTATTTTCTTCCTTTATTCTCTCTTGAAATCTTGTGTGTCTTCTTTTCCTAATTATTACAGGTGTGTTTGTACGGGCAGGTGTAGGTGTAGTCAGGTGTGGTTTGTGCTAAGGTGATATTTTTGTCCTTTTTGTCTGTTTATCACTATTTCTTCATTTCCTTCTTCCTTTTTCTTCTCCCGTGGCAGTGTGATTAACAGGTGAACTCCTACAGGTAAATTCAGGAGAGATTAATGTTTTTTTTTTCGCTTTCTTCCTTTTCCTCCTCCTGTTCTTCTTTTTTCTCCTCCTCCTCTTCCTCCTCCTCCTCCTTCTCCTCCTCCTCTTCCTTCATAAAATCTTGTAATGACAGCTAAATTATTTGTTTTCAGATACGATATACAAACTTTTCTCTGCATTTTTGTCTTCCCTCTCTTCATGGCTTTCTTCTTCCTCCTCCTTATAAAGTTAATGAGTAGAGGTAACTTTATAAATACAGGTAAGGGCAGTTGTGGGATTCATAGTCACACATTTTTTTTCTCTCTCTCTTTCTCTGTCTCTCTCTCTCTCCTTTCCATTCCTTTTTTTTTTATCTCCTTTCCTCCTTCCCTTGTAAAGTTAATGAATACAGGTAACTTTATAAAGCCAGGTAAAGACAGGTTCGTGATTTACTTCCAAGTGAAATGTCATGTTTTTTTTTTTTTTTTTATTCTTTTTTTTTTTCTCCTTTCCTTCTGTAGATCGAAAAGTTAGTTAGTACCTTTACAAAGACAGATAAAGACACGCCTGTGATTTACGTATATATATTCAGACAAGATATATATTTTTTCTTCTTCTTTTCTCTCTCTCTCTCTCTCTCTCTCTCTCTCTCTCTCTCTCTCTCTCTCTCTCTCTCTCTCTCTCTCTCTCTCTCTTTCTCTTTCGTGTCTCTCAACCTTATTTCTGTTATTCTTTTCCTTTATTCCCTCTTGAAATCTCTTATGTGTCTTCTTTTCCTAATCATTACAGGTGTGTTGGTATGGGCAGGTGTGTGTGTGTGTGTGTGTGTGTGTGTGTGTGTGTGTGTGTGTGTGTGTGTGTGTGTGTGTGTGTGATATGTTTTTTCTTTCATTCCTTTCTCTCTCTTTCTCTTTCTCTTTTTTTTTATCTACTTTTAATGAAGAAAGGTAATGTCATAAACTCAGGTAACTTTCTATCAAACCTGTGTGTGTGTGTGTGTGTGTGTGTGTGTGTGTGTGTGTGTGTGTGTGTGTGTGTGTGTGTGTGTGTGTGTGTGTAGAAGAGAGAGACATAAACAAGTTTGCCGGCGCGATATTAAAAATGCTTAAGCGTCTGAAAGAAAGCCGAGATCTCTTTGGAATTTTGAGCTTCGTTGCATAAGAAGTGTTTTGATGGCGGATCGAACCTTTTGTTTTCACCCCGTGTTTACAAGACGCCTTAATCAACTTTTAAATTAACATCGGCATGTATTTTGTGCTGCCGGGAAGTGAAGGAGTGAGGGAGGGAAGACAGAGGAGGAGGAGGAGGAGGAGGAGGAGGAAGAGGAAGGGTGAGGAAAGTTAAAAGCAAGGGGGAGGAAGACAGGGAGTACATGTAGGAGGAGTGTTAGGTAGAGGAGGAGGAGGAGGAGGAGGAGGAGGAGGACTGAGGGAAGATGAGGGAAGTTTAACCCAAGAGAGAGAGAGAGAGAGAGAGAGAGAGAGAGAGAGAGAGAGAGAGAGAGAGAGAGAGAAGCTGAGGGAGGGTGAGAAGGGAGCAAAATGTATGAGGAAGAAATAAATGAAGAGAGAAGAGGAAGAGGAGAAGAGAGGGTGGGTGAAGGAAGTTAGAAGCAAAAGAGAGAGAGAGAGAGAGAAGGTAGAAATGGAGGAAGAAAATCAGGGTGTAGTAGCTGGAGAAAGGAGGAGGAAGGAGGAGGAGGAGGAGGAGGAGGAGAGAAGAAGATGCAAATGAGAATGCTAGGAAACAATAGAGATGAGCAAAGAGGAGGAAGAATAGAAAAGAAAAATAAAGAAGGAAATAAAAACACGTAAATCTGATGGGAGAGATTGATGAAAGGAAAGAGGAGAGAAAAAAAAATAAAAGGAAATTGAAAGAAAAGATAAATAAAGAAGAAAAATACTCTGAAGATAAAGTTAGGTTGTGAATAACTAGAGAGAGAGAGAGAGAGAGAGAGAGGGGGGTAAGGTACAGTAGTAATGCTTCCTCACTGCTCCATATATGCTCCTTTAAATGTTCCACCAATGCTGCTTCAGTTTTCCATCAATGTTAAAAATATGCTCCATCAGTTTTTCATCAATATTCCTGAATTTACCATCTATTTTCCTTCAATGCTCCATTAATTTTCCTCCAATGCTCCTTTAATGCTCCTTCAATCCATCACCTATGCTATTGTAATATTTCCTTTATGCTTCATCATTTTTTATCAATGCTCCTTTAGCTGTCCATATATTATCCTTCAATGCTCCATCTATGCATCCTCAGTACCCATTAATACTCAATGCTCCTTTAATAACTCATAACGACTTCATCTATTATCTCTCAAATGCTCTCACAATGCTCCACTCAATGTTCCTCCAATGCTCCCTTCAATTGATGCCTGATTGAGGTGCAAACATCAACCAGAGAGCATTGCATCAGGTGACACAAAGAGTTACAGGTGTTTGTATCATTCTGTTTGTCAATCAAGCTGTGATATTGGTTGTTTGTGTGTGTGTTAGTGTGTGTATGTGTGTGTGTGTGTGTGTGTGTGTGTGTGTGTGTGTATGTGTGTGAGTGTGTGTGTCCTTGTTTTCCTTCCTTCCTTCCTTCCTTCCTTCCTTCCTTCCTTTCTTCCTCCTCATCCTTATCGTCTTCCTTCAAATCTTTCCTTGACCATTGCCTCCTGAAACTCTTCTTCATATACTCTTGTTCACCTTCACCTTCAAGCATCTTCCTCCTCCTCCTCCTCCTCCTCCTCCTCCTCCTCCTCCTCCGGTTCCTCTTCTTCTTCCTCCTCCTTCAGCATCCTATTATACGCCGTTGAACACCTCTCCTCTTTCTTTCAGGCCCTTGATTGTCTCACTACACACACACACACACACACACACACACACACACACACACACACACACACACACACACACACACTAGGGGAGAAGATTCGGTGAGATCTATCGTCCGTATCTTTTCGTTTAAAGTAGTAGTAGTAGTAGTAGTAGTAGTAGTAGTAGTAGTAGTAGTAGTAGTAGTAGTAGTAGTAGTAGCAGCTCCCTTTCCACATACCTATTCATCTATCCACTTAACTTAACCTAACTTAATTTAACCTAACCTAGACTACCACAACACTCCACATAGCTTTTAAAAACAACCTCATCTCTTCTCTGATCCACCTACCATCCCATCCACTCCACCTCCATCCACTCACCCATCCACTCACCCATCTGTCGAGCTGTCGGGCTGTCGGTTCCTCGGCGATGGTCGGAGTCACTGACGCATATTAAGAAGATTTTAAAATTAGGGGGTCCGCCTTCCCATGTTTACTCAGGCCGGATTAGCCCCGTCGTCATGGTAACCTCCCTTGCCTCCGCCCATTGTTTACTACAGACCGAAGCAGGAGAAGTTGGTAGAGAGAGAGAGAGAGAGAGAGAGGAGAGAGAGAAAAGAGAGAGGTAAAGGAAAAAAGGAAAGGAAAAAGAGAGAGAGAGAGAGAGAGAGAGAGAGAGAGAGAGCAAGATGCAGAAAGAGCTAAAAGAAAAAAGAGTAGAGAGAGAGAGAGACAGAGAGAGAGACAGAGAGAGAG
>NC_059288.1:2927500-2947500 GCF_017591435.1 Portunus trituberculatus
TATATATGGTTGTAGGTGTACTGGTAATGGTACAGTAGTAATAGTAGTAGTAGTAGTAGTAGTAGTAGTAGTAGTAGTAGTAGTAGTAGTAGTCTCAAAAATCACCTAGAAACACCTTTATTTCTTTAAACCTCCTGATTCTTCACATTGAAATAACAAAAACATTAATTTCTTTCAAGTTCACAATTCACAAAACCAAATAAAAATCATAACTATCATTCATTTTAAAATTTAGAGTCCAATATGGAACTTAAACCCCACAAGGCTTCGTTCCCGGGTCACTGAATCACGTTTCGAACCTTCCTTTGAATCCCCGAACCCTTAACTCACTCAACTCTCACTCCCACACTCACTCTTGCCTACACACTCACTGGGGAAGCGTGAGAGAGATAGGAAAGAGCATTGGTGGAAATCTGGTTACATTTACTCGTGGTTTCTTTTATTATTATCTCTATTTCCTTTTCTCTTCCTTTTTATTATTCATCATTTTCTTTCTTCTCAATTTAAATACACTTTTCTATCATCTTCTCGTCCTCGTCCTATTTTCCTTCGATTTTTTTCATATTAATGCTTCTTCTTTATCATAGTTTTCTTCTTTTGTTTTATTCGTAATCGTCGTTGTGCTTTTTCTCTATGTAAGTATACTTCTTCATTTTCCTCCTCCTTGTTGTCCTCATGTTCCTTTTTTCATTGTTTTTTTTTATATCAACTCTTCCTTTTGTTTTTCCTATTCATCTTTGTAGCTATTTTCTTCCTTTTCTTATTCGTAATCGTCGTCTTCCAAACCGTAAGTTATTCATCTAACCAAACATAAATTTACCTTGTCTTCACTTTTATACTAACTTACATCATTGCATCTTCCTCCTCCTCCTCTTATTCCTCCTCCTACTCCTCCTCCTCCTCCTCCTCCTGCCTCTTCGCCAAGTATTTAAATCAATAGACGGCAAAAAATTGAGCAAACAAAGTACTTAACGCGGCTGTGGAAATGCTCCGTGGCGCGCAATTTGTTGATTGACGGGAAAACCTACTTGGCTGGAGACGAGGAATGAAGAGAAAGAGAACATTAGAGAGAGAGAGAGAGAGAGAGAGAGAGAGAGAGAGAGAGAGAGAGAGAGAGAGAGGCGAACACACGGACAGATAAGGAAAGGGAGAGACAAACATAATAAAGAAAGAGGAGATAGAAGTGAAACGATAAGGTAAACAGAAATAGATAGATAGATACAGAGAGAGAGAGAGAGAGAGAGAGAGAGAGAGAGAGAGAGAGAGAGAGAGGCGAACACACGTACAGATAGAAAGGAAGGGGAAAAAATGGAAGAGTATGAGAGAAAATAGAGACAGAAAAAGATAGGAAGGAAAAAAAAAGGGAGATATATTGATGAGAAAAAGTAAATAGACAGACAAAACGATAAAATAGACAAAAATAGATAAGACGAGAGAGAGAGAGAGAGAGAGAGAGAGAGAGAGAGATGGACTTGTTTGTGTTACGGCTCTCCGTCTAATGCATTATCTGATTCATTCTCCAAAATATTGACATAGTAAACATCACTTAAACATCTCCGGCAGCGACGCCTTCATCTGATTGGCTGATGAGCTGCCGCCACTCTTGCCACATGATGGTCTTTGTTTATCTTGTTTACGTGCATTTAATTTCCCGCCCTCTCCCTCTCTCTCCCTCTCTCTCTCCCTTGTATTTGCGTGCGTGTGCGTGTGCGGGTCGCGGGAGACACTGCAGCGGGTGCGTGACGGCCGTGTTGCGTCACAGCACCTGCGTCACATTACCTGTATTACGGCAGCACAGGTAAACACCATTGATTAGAGAGAGAGAGAGAGAGAGAGAGAGAGAGAGAGAGACGGGTATAAAAGAATAGGAAGATAGAAACAAATTGAATAAATAAACAGAAATGGATGGAGAGAGAGAGAGAGAGAGAGAGAGAGAGAGAGAGAGAGAGAGAGAGAGAGAGAGAGAAATGAAGACGGACAGTTAAGAATAAGAAGATACACAGAAACAAAGCGATTAGATAAACAGAAATAGATAAATGGGTACAGAGAGAGAGAGAGAGAGAGAGAGAGAGAGAGAGAGAGAGAGAGAGAGATAGACAGGCAGACAGATGGGCGTTCGGACACTTCACCCGAATAATCCATCATGATTGAAAATGATAGAAACTTGACGAAGACGCCCATAATGCATGAGTGAGGCGATGTGGGAGGATCTCTCTTACACCACCACCTCTCAATAATGAAGTGTCCTCGCCAGGGTGTCCTCTCAGGGTGTTGCCTTCAAATATTTAGCGCTTCCACGCCATTACAAGCGGTGAGAGTGTGAGAGAGCGAGTGTGGGAGACGGAGAGGGGTAAAAATAAAGAGGTGAAGGGGTGAAGGGGTGAAGGGGTGAAGGGAAGCTGCAGTAATGACTTGTGATGATTAAGATGAAGATGTGACATGACAGCAGCATCTCTTTGTGTGTGTGTGTGTGTGTGTGTGTGTGTGTGTGTGTGTGTGTGTGTGCGTGTGTGTGTGTCCTTTTACGGGGACGCTACCGTTGTCTCATCGATCGATTTGGTGCTAACGAGTGTGTGTGTGTGTGTGTGTGTGTGTGTGTGTGTGTGTGTGTGTGTGTGTGATTCCTTCTAGCTTTCTTTTATACCTTTCTTCATTCAAAAGTCTAAACGTAAAAATAAATTGCTATTATTATATGAAATTGAACAAACTGATCACATCCAACAGCAAATTTCAGAGAGAGAGAGAGAGAGAGAGAGAGAGAGAGAGTAGAAAATCACACGAGAATAAAAGAATGTAATGAAGAGAGAGGCGAAATGAAACGAGGCGAGAACCGAAGAAGAGGAAGAGGAAGAGCAAGAAGACGAGGAGGAGAAGGAGGAGGAGGATAAGGAATACTCGGAAGAGGAGGAGGAGGAGGAGGAGGAGGAGGAGGAAGAGGAGGTGAAAAGTAAATAACGTAACCATTAGTGGAAGGAAAATAACGCGACAAGAAGGAGTGAAGGGAAGACTAGAGAAGAAGAGGAGGAGGAAGAAGAAGAAGAAGAAGAAGAAGAATAGGAGGAGGAGGAGGAGGAGGAGGAGGAGGAGGAGGTAACGTGATGAGAAGCTCGGAGTTTAGCTTAATTACCATCCAGTCAATCTCATTAATTTGAATTGAGAGCGAGATTGTGCGTTATCGCTTCTGATGGCGAAGGGAGGGAAGAGGGAGGAAAGGAGGGAAGGAGGAGAGAAGAAGGGAAGAATACTGGAGGGAAGAGAGGCTTAAACATCCCACTCAGCACATCCAGGAGGAGGAAGAGGAGGTGGTACAGGAAGAGGTAAAAATTAGATGTGATGTTTAGATTTTTTGTTTTGTTTTGTTTTGTGTGTGTGTGTGTGTGTGTGTGTGTGTGTGTGTGTGTGTGTGTGTGTGTGTGTGTGTGTGTGTGTGTGTGTGTGTGTGAGCAATTTTCATAATAGCTTTCTCGTACACACACACACACACACACCACCCACGCCTTTGTGTACATAAGAAGGGGTAACTTGCGTGTGCGTAAGAAGGGGTAACTTGAAGTGTGCGTTGAAAATAATACTGTGTGTGTGGTGTGTGTGTGTGTGTGTGTGTGTGTGTGTGTGTGTGTAATTCACCTCACCTCAGTCACCTGCTGGTCACCCAGCCAGTCTTCCTCATTACGGAGCGAGCTCAGAGCTCATAGACCGATCTTCGGGTAGGACTGAGACCACAACACACTCCACACACCGGGAAAGCGAGGCCACAACCCCTCGAGTTACATCCCGTACCTACTTACTGCTAGGTGAACAGGGGCCTTACATTAAGAGGCTTGCCCATTTGTCTCGCCGCCTCCGGGATTCGAACCCGGACCCTCTCGATTGTGAGTCAAGCGTGCTAATCACTACACTACGCGGTGTGTGTGTGTGTGTGTGTGTGTGTGTGTGTGTGTGTGTGTGTGTGTGTGTGTGTGTGTGTGTGTGTGTGTGTGTGTGTGTGTGTGTGTGTGTGTGTGTCACTTTGTCACACACACACACACACACACACACACACACACACACACAGTCATTTGTTCCCTAATCGTATAATTTACTTGGTGTTTTGTTGAGAAAAGCTAAAAAAAAAGTTTTCAATTGCAAAATGTTTGTTCTTTCTAGACTTTTTAATAGAAGGAAAAGGAAAAGGAGGAAGATGAGGAGGAGGAGGAGGAGGAGGAAGAAGAAGAAGACGAAGAAGAAGAAGAAGAAGAAGAAGAAGAAGAAGAAGAAGAAGAAGAAGAATATAGAAGTAAAAAAAAGACAAGACAAAAGAAGAAAGACGAAGGAAGAAAATAGAAAGATGAAGAAGAAACTAGAAAATAAAGAAAGAGAAGACACAAGAAGATTAGAAAAGGAAAAACACGAAGAAGAAGAAAAAACAAGAATAACACATCAAAAAAAAAGAAAAGAAGAAAAAAAAAGAGAAGAAAATAACAAGAACACGAACATGAGGGAAAAAAAAAACAAGATGAACAGGAAGAAAATAAAACAGGCAGAAAAAAAAGAAAAACGAGAAAAAAAAAAGAACACGAACATTAAAAAAAACGAAAAATTAAACAAAATAAAACGAGAGAAAGAAAACTCATTCACGTAATCTTGAAAGGAAAAAAAGAAGGGAAAACAGGGAAAAAAGGAAATCAAAGGGAAAAAACGAGGAAAGGAAAAAATAACAAGAACACGAACATTAAAAAACACAAACAAGAATAAAAAAAACTGAAAGAAATAAAAGCGAGGGAAAAAAAAACTCACTCACTGGATGTTGACAGGAGAAAAATAAGAGGAAAAAGGGAAAATATGGAAAAACAAAGAAAAAAAAACGAGAAAAAGAAAAGAACAATAACACGAACATTAAAAAGAACAAAAAGAAAACTAGGGAAATAAAAACTCACTCTCTGAATCTTGAAAGGGAAAAAAAAGGGGGAAAAAATGGAGAGAAAGGCGTGAGTGAGAGGGAGAGGATATTATCAGGCCTACTTTCGCTACTTTTTTTTCCCACGGCTATTTTTCTTCCCGCACGCAGAACAAAATTCCGGAAAAATAAAGGTTTGAGATATTGTTCGGTGTGATGGGGGAAAGAAGCTGCATTTTTTCCCTGACGTATAAAAGATTAGACTCAGGAAGTTGACAGATACTTCCTCCTCCTCCTCCTCCTCCTCCTCCTCCTCCTCTTCTTCTTCTTCTTCTTCTTTTTTTCCCCCTCTTCTCCTCTTCTCCTTTGTTTCTCTGTGTTTTTTTCTCTCTCTCTCTTTTCTTTCTTTTTTGTTGTGGTTTCTTTGTTTCGTCTCTGTTTTAATTATTGTTTATTTTTATTTGTTTCCCTTTTTCTCTATTTTTATTTTGCGTTATTATTGTTTCCCATTTTTATCATTTTGGTTTCTCATTAATCTTCGCTATTTTTGTCATCATTATTTGTTGCTTTTTGTTGGCTTATTATTATTATTATTATTATTATTATTATTATTATTATTATTATTATTATTATTATTATTATTATTATTATTATTATTATTATTATTAGTGATCTTCTCGTCTCATCTTAATTATCAGTTCTTCTTCTTCTTCTTCTTCTTCTTCTTCTTCTTCTTCTTCTTCTTCTTCTTCTTCTTCTTTCTTCTTCCTTCTTCCATTCTCCTCCTCTTCCTCCTCCTCTTCCTCCTCGTCTCTTTCTTCTCTTGCCTCTTTTCATTTCTATATCTAACTTTCAGTATAAATCTTAAATTGAGAGAGAGAGAGAGAGAGAGAGAGAGAGAGAGAGAGAGAGAGAGAGAGAGAGAGAGAGAGAGAGAGAGAGAGAGAATAGATATAGCTGTCCTTCCCATAGTTTAGAAATAACAATGGATTTGTTCACGCCATCACCTCTCTCTCTCTCTCTCTCTCTCTCTCTCTCTCTCTCTCTCTCTCTCTCTCTCTCTTTCACCCAAAACATTCTCTTCCCATAATCCTCGGGTCTTTGGCGGAGACGGCGACAAACCTATCTCCTCCTCCTCCTCCTCCTCCTCCTCCTCCTCCTCCTCCTCCTCCTCCGCCCCTTCCTTCCCATTCTTCTATTTTATCCACGCTTCATCTTCTTTCGTTGGCTTTTCTTGTACTTTTTCTTATTGCACTTTCTTTTTCTTTCTTGTTTTATCTTCTTCTTCTTCTTCTTCTTCTTCTTCTTCTTCTTCTTCTTCTTCTTCTTCTTCTTCTTACTACTTTCTTTTCTTCTTTTTATCTTTTTGTATTTTTCTGCTTTTTTTTTTAACGCGTTCGCCTCTTCTTCTTCTTCTTCTTCTTCTTCTTCTTCTTCTTCTTCTTCTTCTTCTTCTTCTTCTTCTTCTTCCTCCTCCTCCTCCTCCTCCTCCTCCTCCTCCTCATCATCATCATCATCATCATCATTTTTTTCCCATTCTTGTATCTTCTTCCTTCTTACCACATGCCTCCTCCTCCTCCTCCTCCTCCTCCTCCTCCTCCTCCTCCTCCTCCTCCTCCTCCTCGAAGACCTGTGGGAATGAACGAAATAATGTGAGAAAAAACATAAGCCTAAAAAAATAATAGTACAGAATCTGACTTTTTTTTTCATTTCGTTTTTTTTTTTTTTCTCTTTTCTTTTTACATTTTCTCAATTTTTTCAGGTTGACTTGAGTGTTGCATTTTGAATATTTCTCTTTGAATTTCGACCCAAAAAGAAATTAAAATAAGTGAATAATAAACAAGAAGAATAAAAAGAATGTCAATAAACAGTAATTAGGAAAAAATATTGATTAGTGAAAGAAAGGAAGTATTAGATGGAAGAAGAAGAAGAAGGAGGAAGAGGAGGAGGAGGAGGAGGAGGAAGAGGAAAAAGAAGGAGGAGGAGGAAGAAGAAGAAGAAGAAGAATGTGACATGTATTAATTGGATCACATTCATCGTAAGACGGGGAATTAATAACGAATAAAAGGAGGAATGAGAGAAAGAAAGAGAGAAAGAAAAATAAGAATAACAGTATGCAAAAAGATAATGTGATGAAAAAAAATGAATAGAGCACCGAGAGTGTTATGTAGTAGCTCTCTCTCTCTCTCTCTCTCTCTCTCTCTCTCTCTCTCTCTCTCTCTCTTGCGGGTATTTAATTTATTTCCCTTACTTTCCGATACCACTCGTCAATCTTTCCTACACCCTTTTCCATCACTCATCTCTCTCTCTCTCTCTCTCTCTCTCTCTCTCTCTCTCTCTCTCTCTCTCTCTCTCTCTCTCTCTCTCTCTCTCTCTCTCTCTCTCTCTCTCTCTCGTATTTCCTTTATCGACTAGTTCGCTCTCACTCCTTCCCTTCTCCTCTCCTGTTCTCTTTCTCTCCTCCTTCTCTTCTCTTTCTCTCCTCTTTCTCCCCTCTTTCTCCTCTGTCTCCTTTCTTCTTCCTCCTTCTCTTTATTTCCCCATCATGTTTCTCCTCTCATTTATCCCTTTCCTTATCCACCTCTCTCTCTCTCTCTCTCTCTCTCTCTCTCTCTCTCTCTCTCTCTCTCTCTCTCTCTCTCTCTCTCTCTCTCTCTCTCTCTCTCTCTCTCTCTCTCTCTCTCTCTCTCTCTCTCTCTCTCTCTCTCTCTGCATCAGTGAACGGATTAACATCTTTCTGTGTAAGTCGTTGTCTTCCTCCTCCTTCTCCTCCTCCTCCTCCTCCTCCTCCTTCTCCTCCTAGAACTACCTCTCTTCGCTTTAATACCTCCCCCCTTCAAAATGGTAAATGGACACCCTCCCTACAACTGTCATAGCTCCCTTTATCCTCCTCTTCCTCCTCCTTATCCTCCTCCACTCCTCCTTCTCTTTCTCTTGCTTCTTTATCATCATATTTATTAATCTCTCTATTCCACTGATTATGTACCTTAAACCTAACCAAACCTAACCAAAAAACACGCAAAACCAAACAAACAGAAGACACAATACTCTTAAAACACTGTCCTTAAACCCCAACCTCATTTAAGACACTCAAAAGGAGGAAGGAGGAAGGAGGAGGAGGAGGAGGAGACAGAAGACAACTAGCACCCGGTCTCTTCACACGGCTGAGCAAGTGTGAAGGTTATGAGAGGCGACAGCGGGCACAAGGTGGATAGCAGAGTCAAGGTATGTGAGACTCCGCTGGGCATACATAAGTCCCCGCTAGGAAAAGCTTGTCAAATCCCCTGGTGCCTAATCCCCATCGTTTTCTGTGCAAGGGGGAGGCGTGGTGGGGAGGGCGAAGGGGTTGAGAGAGGGAGACAAAGGGTGGTATGGTGGAGGTGATAAGGAGCTGGAGGGTGGAAGGGAGAGTAAGGATGCAGGAAGAAAGAGAGAACAGTGTGACATAGAAGGAAAATAAAAGAGGAAAATAAATGATGGAAGTGACAGGAAAGAAAGTGACATAGAGGGAGAAAAAGAGGAAGAGAAGTATTGTAAGGAAGGGAGGGAAAAGAGAGAAAAGGAAGGAGGAAAGAATGGGAGGGAAAGAAATGCTGGAAGGAACAGGAAGGAAGGAAGAATGTGACATGAGAGGGAAAAGAGAGGAAAGAAAGTGCTGGAATGAATAGGAAACAGGAAAAAAAAAAGCGAGTCTTGGGAGGGAAAAGAGAGGAAAGGAAGTGCTAGGAAGAATAGGAAGGAAAGAAAAAAATATCATGGGAGGAAAAAGAGAGGAAGAGAATTGCTGGAAGAAAGAGGAAGAAGGAAAAAAATTGAGTCTTGGAAGGGAAAAGGAAGGAAAATAAGTGCAGGAAAAAAAAACAGGCATGAGGAAAGGTGAATATTAGGAAGGAAAAAGGAGGAAAAGAAAGCGTAAAGAAGAAGGAGGAAAGAAAGTGAGGTTTGGGAGAGAAAAGGGAAGAAAATGAGTAAATGAAGGGAAAGAAATAAGAGAGGGAAATAAGAGAAGGGAGAGGAAGAGTGCATGAGAGAATAAAAGGAGGCAGTAAAAGAGAGTAAATCTTGGGAAAAGTAAGGGAGGAGGAGAGGGAAGAAAGGGGAAAGGAGTCATGGGGTGAGGAAAGAAAGAGAGAGAGAGAGAGAGAGAGAGAGAGAGAAAGATGAAGAAGAAGAAGGAAGTAACTACGAATGAGAATGAGAGGAAATACAAAAATAAAAATCAATAAAAATGTAAATATTAAAAGTGAAACAAGAAAAATAGAAAAAAAATAGTCACTCGTAAACTTCGCAAAAAAAAAAAAAAAAAACGACTTTCCAATTTATAAAAAAAAAGAAAAAGAAAAGCGATTAATTACGTAACTCACTTTCCTACACCGAAATAAATAACGTCTCTATAACGAATCACTTGCGTTATTTTTGCGTAACGGGATGAGACGGGAGTGGGACGGGGCGGGGCGGGGTGGGGTGGGGTGGGGTGGGGCTGGGAGGAGCGAGGCGGGGCGAGGGGAGGGTAGGTAGGTGGGTGCATCACTAAGGCGGGAAGTGGTGAGTGAATGGTGATGAATGGTGAGTGATTGTGATTGTGATATGTTGTATAAGATTGTAGCAAAGTCTTCATTCTTCCTCCTCTTCCTCTTCTTCCTTCTTCTCCTTCTTCTCCTCTTCTTACTTACTGTTTCTTCTTCTTGTCTCCTTTTTTTCCTTCATCCTCTTCTTCCTCTTCCTTCTTCTCCTTCTCCTCTTCTTACTGCTTCTTCTTCTTGTCACGTTTTCTCCTTCATCCTCTTCTTCCTTTTCCTTCTTCTCCTTCTTCTCCTCTTCTTATTTTCTTATTCTTGTGTCCTTTTCTTCTTCATCCTCTTCTTCCTCTTCTTCCTATTCTTCCTTCTCCTTCTTCTCCTTTTCTTTGTCTTTCTTCTTCTTATCCCCTTTTCTCATTCCTTCTCCTCTGACTTCTTCTTTTCTTTTGTCACTCTCTCTCTCTTCCTTTTCACTTTTCATTCTTGTCTTTCATCTTTCCTTTTGTTTCTTTTCTTTAACTCATCTCTTTTCATTTCTTTTTTCTTTTTTCTTTTTTTTTTTTTTTTTCCTTTTATTTTCTTTGTGTATTTTCTTATCACTTTTAAATTTTAAATAGGAGATATTTTCTTTTTTCACCATCTCCTTCTTCTCCTCCTCCTCCTCCTCCTCCTCCTCCTCCTCCTCCTTCTCCTCATTCTCCTCCTCCTCCTCAAATCGGTAGTCGAGAACCGTTCAAACCTCGGAGGGACCTTAAAACTCTCTCTCTCTCTCTCTCTCTCTCTCTCTCTCTCTCTCTCTCTCTCTCTCTCTCTCTCCGGAAGGTGCGACAGGAACCTCAATAAAAAGAAAGGGGCGCGAAGGTGACCATTGTTGACGGAGAGGCGGAGATCCGTTCACTGTGGGAGGTGGTTGGGCTAGCCTCGTAATTCTCCTGAACGGCCCTCCAGTCCAGGCCGGCGCGAGGCGGAGGAAATGGAATAAGATAGGAATTAGAGAGGCATAATCTGGAAACTGAAAATGGCCAACCAGGATCACGCCACGCCAACCCACACCACACCACACCACACCACATCACACCACACCACACCACGCCACGCCACGCCACACCACACCACACCACTCCTAGTTATACTGCATTAGCTTCACGCCACGCCAACCCACACCACACCACACCACACCACGTCACACCACGCCACGCCACGCCACGCCACACCACACCACTCCACTCCTAGCTATACTGCACCAGCTTCACGCCACGCCAACCCACACTACCAAACCATGCCCTGCCAAACCATACTACACCACACCACACCACACCACACCACGCCAAGCTACACCAAGGCATACTAAACCAACATCACGCCACCACACCATGCTATACCACGCTACACCACAAGTTAATACATACCATGCCAAAATAAGCCATATCAAGCCAGAGCAAGCCTAGAGATAAGCCAGATACGAGACATATACCGATTGTCAAAGATTCAAGATTCACGTGGTAATTCGATGCAGTAACTGACGCAATTAGAAAAAAAACTAAGAAAAAGAAAGAAAAGAAAAAAGAAAGGTGGAAGAGGAGCACACAATAATAACAGGTACGTATACACCTAATTTTTCCATCTTCCATCTTTTTATTCGTCTTTCTTCTTTTCTTTTCTCTTCTAACTGCATCAGGTTACCACAGTTGTACTCTAATGTGATATAACCTAACTTAACCTAACTTCATCTAACCTAACCTAACCTAACCTAACCTAACTTCATCTAACCTAACCTAACCTAATCTATCTTAACCTAACCTAACCTAACTTAACCTATCTTAACATAACGTAACTTAACCTTCACTAGACCGTCTTCGTTTTTTTCTTCGTTCTTGTTTTCTTCTTCTTCTTCTTCTTCTTCTTCTTCTTCTTCTCGTTTCTCTGTATTCTATATTCTTCAAATCGTATCGAAATATATGCTCTTCGTTGTCTCCTCCTCCTCCTCTTCCTACTCCTCCTCCTCCTCCTCCTCCTCCTCCTCCTCCTCCTCCTCCTCCTCCTCCTCCTCCTCATCTTTTTTCCTCCCTGCTCTTAAAATAATCGCAATGGAACTTAATAAGAGCCTTTGAATTATAAAAAGAAAACGTTATTCCTTACTGTACTGCCACACACACACACACACACACACACACACACACACACACACACACACACACACACACACACACACACACACACCTGAACTACCACCATGAACTCCTCCTCCTCCTCCTCCTCCTCCTCCTGCTCCTCCTTCTCCTCCTTCTCAACTCCCATCACAGTGAACCCAAACCATCTCCCCCTCCTCCTCCTCCTCCTCCTCCTCCTCCTCCTCCTCCTCCTCCTCCTCCTCCTCCTCCTCCTCCTGAAGCTGGCCCCTCGCCAATCCCTACCGCATGCTAAATCCAGACTTGTGTCACAACCTTCCACGCCAAAGGTTCAATGGTTCAACGCAAATTTCAAAACTGGTTCATTTCCTCCCGGTTCGAATCTCCTTCCCTTTTTCTTCTTTTTCTCCTTTTTCGTTTTTCTTTTTTTTTTTTTTTTTTTTGTCTCTTTTCCAAGACTCGAAATTAGTAAAAGAGAATTTGTGTTATTATGCTTTGTTTTTTTTCGTTGTTTTCTTTTTGTTATTTTTTTTTCATGTGTGTGTGTGTGTGTGTGTGTGTGTGTGTGTGTGTGTGTGTGTGTGTGTGTGTGTGTGTGTGTGTGTGTGTGTGTGTGTGTGTGTGGTCATCCTGAAAAAGAAATCCACTGTTTCTCTTTCTCTCTGTCTGTCTATCTGTTTGTTAAATGACCTGTAATTATTTTTTTTTCTTCTCTCTCTTTGACTCTTTTTCTTTTCTTTTCTTTTTTTCTCGTATTTGAAGCAACGATCTCATATTTCCTTTTCTTTTTTCTTTGGATTAAAACTACATTATAATTTCGAGGCTTCGCTCACTGTTTCAGAAACTTGCTTCGAACCTCCACTATTCTCTCTCTCTCCTCTTCCTCTTTCCTTCCTCTTCAATCCCCCTCTATCCAAACTTCCTTCTTCCTTCCCCCTCTTCCCTCCCTCCTCTCTCCCTCTCTTCCTCTCTCCCTTCCTCCGACCGTCTTAGGTTATGCACTTCTTCATCGTTCCTCCTCCTCCTCCTCCTCCTCCTCCTCCTCCTCCTCCTCCTCCTCCTCCTCCTCCTTCTCCTCCTCCTTCTTCTTCTCTGAGACCTAAGCTTACTTCTTCCTCATCTTTCTTTCTCTTTCCTCTTATCTCCTATTCTAACTTTTTTCCTTTTCCTCTTCCTCTTTTTCTTTCTCTTCTTTCCAGCTTCACTGCCTATGTTATTTTTTTCCATCTCTCTTTATTGTTCATCTTTATTCTTGTTTCCCTTCCGTAAATGTGCTTTTTTTTTCTCCTCTTTCCCTCTTTTTTATGTACAGAATGACTATCCTCCTCCTCCTCCTCCTCCTCCTCTTCCACCAAGTTACAACCACAAAATAAAAAGCTTCCAATCCACATCAGCACCACAAGTCAGCTCAAGCGGGGCGTGTGTCAGAAACCAACTTGCGTCCACATACAATAACTGCGTGTACGTGTGTAGCTTTGTGCGTGCGTGCGTGCGTGGTGGGGGGGTGGTCGTACAAGTAGTGGCGGGGCGGGGAGTCGTGCTAGGTCGTGCATGTGTCACAGATTGTATATAATGGGGGTCGTTGCGCAGCCCGTGTCGTCCCTTCGTGGTGGATTCCGGGTTAATATACAAGAGACATTCACTACACTAATTCGTGCCACCATCGTGTTATGGCGCGCAATATCTATCCAGCCTCCACCTTGCGCAAAACTGGTGACCGCCCTTGCTAATTCAGACGCGAGGAGGTTAAGGGACGAGGAGGAGGAGGAGGAGGAGGAGGAGCAGGAGGAGGAGGGAGACCACTTAGTTTCTCCAGTGATAGTTGTTTCTCTTCCTTCTTCCTCTTTCTCTTCTTCCTTCTTTCGTGTCCTGAGTTGTTGTTGTTGTTTTTTTTTTTTTTGTGTGTGTGTGATTTTTAGTATTGTTCTTGTTTGTTGTTTATCTGGTTAGTAAATGTTCCTCTCCCTCCTTCTCCTCCTCCTCTTCCTCCTCTTCTTCTTCTTGTCCCTCCTTTTCTCATTCTTTCATATTCTTCCTACTTCTTTTCTTCCCAACTCATAATTTTCCGTACTTTTCATTATCATCCATTTTCTTTCACCTTATTCAACTTTTCTTCTTCTCCTATTGTCTCCCATTTTATTCTCTTCCATCTACTCCTATCTCTGTTTATTCCTCGTTTAATTCTTCATTTGGCACGAAAGATAAGATTTAGTAGTATATCCTCCTCTTCTTCCTCTTCCTCTTTCTCTTCCTCCTCCTGAAGTAGTTTAAAGAAGGGCGTGGCGTTGGAATCCTCAGCACCATCAGAAGCACTTCAGTGGCGTGACGATGCCCTCTGTGACGCTGCTCCATGACGCCCTCAGAGTACCGCCGCCCGCGAACATACTGACGCGGAGACAAAGGATCCCAGACAGGAAGAAAGAGTGGTTCCTAAATCGTGTTGGTTCCTTTTCTCCATCACTTTCGCCGCCTCATCCCAGCTATCCTCCGCCCCCCAGCCCCGATCGCCCCCCGCCCCGCCCCAGCTACCAGTCCCCACTAAGTCCTTTGCCACGTTTCACCCCAGCTCAAGTCCACTCCCCTGTCCCCAGTCCCCAGTCCCCAGTCTACTCCAGTCCTAGTTTCCCCCAGTTTTATTCAAGTTAATTCGTGTTGCAGTTTTAGTCTTAGCCCTCTTTAGTTTTATTCCATGGCAGCCCCACCCCCCAGCTGCAGTCCACTTCCCAGTACCTCCCTTCCTTCCAGTTTCTTCCAGTCTTACTCCAGTTAATTCTTGTTCCAGTTTTAGTGTCAGTCATCTTCAGTTTCATTCTAAGCCAGTCCAGACCTTTTGCTTTGTTCCAGGTCAGTTTCAAGTCAGTTTCATTCCAGATTCATTATTTTCGCTGCAGTTTAGCTCCTATTCCAGTCACATTCCAGTATATTCTAGTCTCATTTCCATTTTAACCCAATTTTATAAAGTTCTGTTTCATTCCAGTCTCTTTCCGCAATCTAGCCACATTCAAGTCCCATAACATCCATTCCCAGTACCATTCCAGTCCCATTCCATCTAATTCCAAGATCATTCCAGTCTCATCTCAACCCACTGCAGTCCATTCCATGCTGTTACAGTTTCATTCCAGCCTCATTAGATCTCATTCCAGATACATTCCATATAATGCCAGTCCATTCCACTCTTATTAATATTCCATGTAATCATTCCATTATAATACCATTCCTGACCATTCAATCCCATTCAATCACATTCCAGTCATTCCAGCCCCATTCCAGCCCCATTCCAGCCCCACCCCTCC
Organism: Portunus trituberculatus; assembly: GCF_017591435.1. NCBI lineage: Eukaryota > Metazoa > Arthropoda > Malacostraca > Decapoda > Portunidae > Portunus > Portunus trituberculatus. Next base: position 2,942,319 of record NC_059288.1, read on the forward strand.
CCACCCCGCCCCTGCCCCAGTCCCCACGCCCCAAGAAACAACAAAGAAGCTGAGAATGTGTGAGTGTTTCCAGCGCGGGCGGGCGACACTCCTGGAACAAAATTGGCGATATTAAAAATGGCTCCTGCCACCGCTTTGAAAGTAAGCAATTACTGGACCCGATCACGTGACCAGTGAAAAATGCGTGGCTGCCTCCAGACGAATGGCTATCCAGGGACTCCAGAAGGATTTCCAGGACTGACCAGCGCAATCATAGCCTGGAAACCTGGAAACTCGACGCCCTAGGGAGAAAGGCACGAGGAGGAGAAGGAGGAGGAGGAGGAGGAGGCGGAGGAGGAGGAGGAGGGTGTTGGAGGTGAGTGATGAAGGAGGTATGGGAGCAAAGAGAGAGAGAGAGAGAGAGAGAGAGAGAGAGAGAGAGAGAGAGAGAGAGAGAGCGTTATGAAGAACTGTTTCCACGTGTGATATAAATCTTGAGTCCATTTTTTTCTTTTTTTTTTTTTTTCTTTTCGTATTTTTCTCAGTGGTCCAAAATTTTCATTCTTACCAATGGGTTCGTTTTTTGTTTGTATGTTTGTTTGTTTTCTTGTTTTTTTATCTCCTTTATTAATTTTTTTCTTGGTAATTCCTCGCATTTGTCAGAAATTATAAGAAAGAAATAATTTGAAAGTGCAACGAAGCGAAATGAAAAAAGAAAAGTATGAAGGAAACAGGAAACTTGAAAGGAAAAGACATTTTTTTTTATAAACGAATAAAGAAATCCAGGAAAAAAACTAATAATAATAGAAAAATAACGGCAATAACAATGATAATGCCAGTAAAAATGTTAACAATAAATGATAAGTAATTAAGTAAAAAAAAAAAAAAAAAGAAATAGAGCAAAAATATCAAGTAACAGAAACACGAATAACTTTCACGAATTCTTCCAAAAAACACGAATGAAAAAACAAAAAACAAAGAAAATGAAAAAAAACGAACTTGAAAAACAAACCAGAATAAAAAAAAAGAAAAAATCCAACATAGAATATCAGAGAGAGAGAGAGAGAGAGAGAGAGAGAGATATGAATAGACAAACACACCAAACTGAAAAAAAAAAAAAAAAAAGAGGAAAAAATGAAAAAAAAGATAAGTTTTCCTCACAGTCGACTAGAACAAGATTCGAATGAAGGCTTGTGTGGGCTGTTGAGGGGGGGGCTTGGAAGGGCAGGGGCTGGAGTAGGGGCTAGTTGGAGATGAAGGGGGTGGGGTAGGCATGAGGGAGAGGGAGGGAGGGGGGGCGAGAAGGCTATCAGGAGGGAACAGACTGAGTGATACGCCGCCCTGTAAACAGACTGGGCATTATCGATGTTCAAAAACCAGAGAGATTGGAACACATCACCACTTTTTCCCCTCCTCCTCCTCTTCCTCCTCCTCCTCCTCCTCCTCCTCCTCCTCCTCCTCCTCCTCCTCCTCCTCCTCCTCCTCCTCCTCTCCACGACCTTTTTGTCAATCGATGAGGGTTTTTCTGTGCTTCCGATAAACAACCTTTGATGGCGTGTCCTCAGAGTGCAGTGAAAAATAGAGGAGTTTCCTACCAGTCACTCTCTCCTCTCTCCCTCACTCTCCCTCCCTCTCCCTCTCTCTCACCCTTCCTTAGTAGTGATATGAGTAATTTTTTTTTCTTCTTTCTTTTTCATTCAGTGTTTCTTAGTCCAGGAGAACTGATGAATGGGAAAGGTGAAAGTAGAAAAAAAGTGTGAATTTGGTGTAAAAGATGGAACTAATGTGAGAGAAATGAAGGAAAATGTGAGGTGTTCAGTTTTCTCCTTTTTTTTGTCTTTCGTGTACTCTCTCTCTCTCTCTCTCTCTCTCTCTCTCTACATCATTTTCCTTATATTTTTCATTTTTTTTCTATTCGTTTGTTTGTTTTTCTTTCTTTCCTTGTCCTTATGTCTCTCTGTTTTTTTTATTGTTAGTTTATCTGTTTGTTTCTCTTTTATCATCCTTGTTTTTTGTTTTACTCTTTTCTTTTCTTTATTCTTCTTTTGTTGCTGTTGTTGTTGTTTTCCTTCACATTCTTCTTCTTTTGTTTCTCCTTTTTTTTCTTCTTCTTCTTCTTCTCTTTCTTCTTCTTCTTCTCTTTCTTCTTCCTCTTTTTCGTTTTCTTTCTTCCTATTTTCTTTTTTCCTTCCTTTCTTTCTTTCTTTCTAACTTTCTTTCGTAGTAGCTTTTAAAATAACTTCACGTACCTAGCCACTACATCCTCTCTCTCTCTCTCTCTCTCTCTCTCTCTCTCTCTCTCTCTCTCTCTCTCTCTCTCTCTCTCTCTCTGACGGCTGGGAGTTAGTTTATCTCGCGCGTAGATTAATGTTCGAATCGTATTTTTTACCTGGCCTTACCTGTGTTGTTTGTGAGTTTTATGGTTTCTGCAATGTTTCTTCCTCACTCTCACTCTCTCTCGCTTTGATTCCGGGAGAGAGTGAGAGGGACTGGGGGAAGAGAGAGAGTCGGGGGGGAGGGGAGAGTGAGTTGGGTGCATGCGTGGTTGTGAGAAACTTGTATTTTTCTAACTTTTTGCTAGTTTTTATTTATTTTTTTTTTTACTTGTACTACTGCTGCTGGTGTTGCTGCTGATGATGATGATGATGATGATGCTACCGTTACTATTACTACTATTGCTGCTACTACTATTACTACTACTACTACTACTACTACTACTACTACTACTGCTAATACTTTTACTACTACAACAACTATTACTTCTACTTCTACTTTTACTACTTTTACTATTACTAGGACAACTACTACTACTACTACTACTCTTACTATTACTACTACTACTACTTTTACAAATATATTACCAAAAAAAGAGAGAGAAAGTAATGGTAAAAGGGTTAAAAGGGTGATAACAATAATTCACTACTACTACTACCACTACGACTACTACTACTTCCACCACTACCACCACCACCACCACCACCACCACACAAAAAAAAAAAAAAAAAACTGAAACTGAAATAAAAAAACATGATAATCTCTTACCACCACCACCACCACTACTACTACCACTACTACTACTACTACTACTACTACTACTACCACTACTACTACAAGCAGATGCAGTATGGAGCTCGTACAGGTCTTGCAGCAGCTGTTTGTTCCTCGCAGCTGCACGCCCATAACGCAGCGGCCACGTGCAGCAAAATCAAGAAAACACACATAAAAAACACTCACAGCTTTGGGAACATCTACAGCACAGACGCACTGAAAGAAATAAGGAAGTGAACATGGCAGATGCGGCAACAACAATAGAGAGAGAGAGAGAGAGAGAGAGAGAGAGAGAGAGAGAGAGAGAGAGAGAGAGTGTGTGTGTGTGTGTGTGTTTTGACGTTTTTGACGTTCCTTCTCTCTCTCTCTCTCTCTCTCTCTCTCTCTCTCTCTCTCTCTCTCTCTCTCTCTCTCTCTCTCTCTCTCTCTCTCTCTCTCTCTCTCTCTCTCTCCAGGATTCTCTAGTCGATGTCCTCCTCCTCCTCCTCCTCCTCCTCCTCCTCCTCCTCCTCCTTCTCTTTCTCCTCCTCCTCCTCCTCCTCCTCCTCCTCCTCCTCCTCCTCCTCCTCCTTTCCCTCCTCCTCCTGCTCCTTCTCCTCCTCCTCCTCGTGGAAGATATAATGGAATGCAAACAACAACAATAACAACAATAAAGATGATGCATATTTATCCACGAGAGAGAGAGAGAGAGAGAGAGAGAGAGAGAGAGAGAGAGCTGCTTCCTGACAGTCTTTTGGCCAGACCGCTATTGTTTGTTCGTAAATCGGGAGGGAGTGGACAGGAATTGATGTTGGACGATATAGATGGCGCTAGTGCCGCTGTTTTTCCTCGCTTATTTGTAAACACCATTTATTTGCGCCTCGCCGATCGAGAAAGAATTGGCTGGGCTCAAACTGCGAAGAAAAGGAACAGGGGGCAGGGAAAAGAAAGAAAGTCCTGGAGGAAAATAGAGAAAAAGGAGTTCATTGTTGTTTTTTAGGGAGTTTGTTTAGTGGAAAAAGAGGAAGGAGGGAGTAGAGAAGAAAAAGAGACCAGGAAAAGTTGATGCAGGAATAGGAAAGGAAGTTCTTCAGGAAAATAGAGAGAGGAAAAGAGAGATCATTGTGTCTGTGGTGGTTTTAGGTTTTATTCACTGGAAAAAGAAGAAGAAAGGGAAGAGTTGAGGGAGAGAGGTAAGGAAGGGAAAGGAGCCAGGAAAAGTCGACACATAGAAGGAAAAGAAAGAGCCCTGAAAGAAAAATGGGAAGGAAAAGAGTTCATTGTCTTTTTGGGAGTTTGTTCAGTGAAAAAAGAGGAAAAGAAAATGAAAAAAGTTTGTTCAGTGGAAAAAAAAAGGAAGAAAAGAAAAAAAGTCGAGGGAGGGAAAGTAGGGAAAAGAAAACTCGTATGGAAAAGATAGAGTTTATAGTAAAATTGGTTGTTTTTGGGGTTTGTTCAAAGGGAAATGGGAAGAAATTGGGAGTTTTAGTTTGGGAATGTTTAATTTTCTTAGTCTATTGGGGAAAATAAAAGGAAATGAAATGAAAACTCAGTAAGGAAATTAAAGAAAATGAGTTGCTAGTCTTAATTTAGAGATTGTTCAAAGGGAAAAAAAAGGACAAAAATGGGAGTTTATATAGGGAAAAAATAAGGGAAAGAAAGGAAAATGGGAAGGAAAATCTGCAGGGAAAAGGAAGAGAAAATTGAAGTTTTTCTTATTTACTTAAAGGAAAAAAATAGGTTTAGGAAAGTTTAGGTTGATTAAAGGAAGTTAACTCAAAATGTTTAGGAAAAGAGGAAAAAAGAAAACTTGTGGTTGAGGGAAGGAAATTTTCAAGGAAAAATGCTAACTTTTCTTTGTGTATATAGGAAAAGTGAGAGAGAGAGAGAGAGAGAGAGAGAGAGAGAGAGAGAGAGATTAAAACATGCAAACTTCACCTTAAGTAAAACCAGACACACACACACACACACCAAAATACGCACATTACAATACCAGCCAAACACACACACACACACACACACACACACACACACACACACACACACACAAAGGCAGGGACACAAACACACACACAAACATAACCATAACCAGTCCGAAACCCAAACAAACACAACAGAAAGAGAGAGAGAGAGAGAGAGAGAGAGAGAGAGAGAGAGAGAGAGAGAGAGAGAGAGA
>NC_059288.1:2955000-2960000 GCF_017591435.1 Portunus trituberculatus
AAATGAAAGGGAGGGGAAAAAAATCAGGGAAACGGAAAATTAAGTTGTGTTGCTTCAAACTCTAAACTTAAAGAGGAAAATTTCAGCCACCTGGTGTTATGAAGGGACCTCTATACCCCTCCTCCTCCTCCTCCTCCTCCTCCTCCTCCTCCTCCTCCTCCTCCTCCTCCTCCTCCTCCTCCTCCTCCTTCCCTTCCTGATCGTCTCATTTGGTACGTAAGTTTCCTGTAAAATCATCACCACAGCGGGCACTGGTCAGGGAAGGCGCAGAAGGCGGCGGTGACGGTGCACCTCCTTTGCGGTAAGAAACAGTGGAGGTTCCCAGCACCCCTGCAGGAACTCTTAAGTTGAGCCACCCATTTACCGCATCCACGGCCGCTGTAGCCCGCCCCGCCGCGTCGCTCACCCAGGTATTCATAACCAGTAAAGCAGTAAGGCAGGAAAGCTCTCCCTTATGCCACGCGAAGCACAGGGAGGGGCCGCGGGAAACTAGGGAAAATAAGGGAAAAATTCGAGACGTTCGCCGGTATTCGGGGGGGAAAAAATGATGGAGGTAGGCGGCAGCAGCGTGGAGCACAGGGCCCGGCAGAGTGGACAATGAAATCCGCGCAGATCTCACGGGAACAATGGCCTGCTCCTCCAGTTTATGGCGCAATTTGTGGTCCGATGGTCAATATGTTTCTAGAACCGCATAATGAAATTTGTTTGCCGGAGGTGCCTGTAAACGTGCCGGCCTAGGGGTGTGTAGGGGTGTACAGGGAATGTAGAGGGGTGAAGGGAGGTATAGAGAGGTATAGAAGGGTGTGTAGGGGTGTAGAGAGGTATAGAGGGTTGTGTACGGGTGTAGAGGGAACGTAGAGGGGTGTATAGGGCTGTAGAGGGAGCGTAGATGGGTGAAAAAAGGTATAGAGAGGCATTGAAGGGTGTGTAGGGGTGAATAAAGGTATAGAGACATACTGAGAGGTGTCTATGGGTAAAGAGGGAAAGTAAAGGTGAAAAGACAGCATAGAGGGGTGTAGAGGGAACATAGATAAATGTGGAGAGATAAAAAAGGGTAAAGAAGAATGTAGAAGAAGCATATAGGAATGTAGAAGGGTGTAGAAGAATAAATGGAGGAAGAGACAGCATAGAGAGATGAAGAGGGAGAATAGAGGTGTATAGAGGCAGTATAGAGGGCTGTAGGGGTGTGTAGAGGTGTGTAGATGCTTATTGAGGTGTTGAGAAGTGTGTAGAGGAGGATAAAGATGTGTAGATGGGGTGTAGAGGTGTTGGGAATCTGCAGGCAAGTGTAGATGTAATGTTGGGTGTGTACTGTCGTTAGTTCAGAGCTTGTAGGTGTAGAAGTGTAGAGGGGAGTACTGGGAGGGGTGTACAAGGGGGAGGGGTGTGAAAGGGTGTAGGATTAATTATAAAGGGTTTGTATTATTTTTTTCCCCTCATTCTTTTCCTCCTTTTGCTTTGTCAGTCGTCTCTCTCTCTCTCTCTCTCTCTCTCTCTCTCTCTCTCTCTCTCTCTCTCTCTCTCTCTCTCTTCCCCTCTTTTCTTCCTTCCTTCTTCCCCTCTTCGACTTCTTTTCCTTCCCTCATTTCCCTCTCCCAGTCTCCGAACAGCTTGGTTAGAACATAGAGAAAAAGAGGAAGAGGGGAGGTAGAGGGGAATAGGAAAGGGGAGGGAGAGGGGAAAAGTACCTCCTCCTTGTGGTATATTTTTGTGTTGTGGCTAATCAGGAAGAGGGAAGGAATGGAGAGAGAGAGAGAGAGAGAGAGGGTGTGCGAGGGGAGAAGGAGAGAGAGGGGGAGAGGGAGAGAAAGGAGAGGTTATAGTAGAAAGGGGAGGAATGAAGTAAATTATGGAAAGGGTAAGATAAGGAAGGGGAAGAGAGAAGGAGAGATGAAATAGAGGAAGACATGGAACAGGAGAGAAAGAGAAGGAAGGAGAAAAGGAAGAAAGAAAATAGAAAGACGGGATAGAATGAGAGAATAGCAAAGAAGGAAAAGTAAAAGAAAATAGAAAAGAGAATGAAAAAGATACGAAAGGAGAAGAGGGAAACAGAAATGCAGAGAGAGAGAGAGAGAGAGAGAGATAATAAACATACACAAAGACAGAGAAAAATGCTGAAAAATATAAAGGACGAAAAAAAAACAAGAAGTGAATGAAGAGAGAAGTAGAAGAAAGATAAAAAAAAAATAGAAAATGCAGAGAGGACGAAAATAAAGCAATAAATAAACATGAAATTAAGGAAAATAGAAATATGAAAGATGTGGATGAATGGAGGAGAAGAGGAAAATATGATAAAAATGAAGAAAAGATAAGAAATGGAGTAGTAGATGAAGGGAAAAATTAAATAAAGAAGTGGATGATAAGGAATGGGGAAAGACGAAGGCTGAAGAGGAGGAAGGAGAAAAGATAAATATAGGAACAAGGGAATAGATTGAAATGAAGGAAAATTCGATAAAAAAAAAAAAAAAACGAAGATAGGAATAGAAAAATATAGAAAAAGAAAAGGGAGAGTATAGAAGAAAATGAATTAAATAAAGAGAAGGTGATGATGATGATGATGATGGTTAAGAAGGAAACGAAAGAGGAAAAGAAGTAAAAGAAGAAATAAAGTAAGGGACATAAAGAAATACGTACAAATGAAGAAAGGAGAAGTTAATAGAAAGAGAAAGAGAATGAAGAGGAGAAAGAGAGAAAGAAGAACGAAGAAAAGTACGAGAAAAGCGATAAAGAGGAATGAAAGAAGATTTAGCTAATAGAAAAAGGAGAAGGAAGAGAGAGAGAGAGAGAGAGAAAGACGAGGAAAAATAAAGCAGAAAAATAAGAGAAATAGAGAGAAAGAGAAAGAAAAACCAGTTATAAAGACGAGTAGGAGAGAGAGAGAGAGAGAGCAGTGAATCTTAGTGTTCCGCTTCTCTCTGCATTTCTTTACATTATTGTCTCTGCGTGGCGCGGCTGGGGATGAGAGAGAGAGAGAGAGAGAGAGAGAGAGAGAGAGAGAGAGAGAGAGAGAGAGAGAGGCAATGAAAGGAAAGGCGGGAGGGTGAGAGGAGAGACATATGGGAGTAAAGGGAAAAGGGAGAGAAAAGAGGAAGGATTGCTGGTTTGATGTCTTTGTGATGGGAGGAGGAGGAGGAGGAGGAGGAGGAGGAGGAGGAGGAGGAGAAGGAGGAGGAGGAGGAAAGGGGAGAAAGGTATAGTTGTTGTTGTTTCTCTTTGTTTTCTCTTCTCCCTTTTATTCTCTCTCTCTTCTGGGTGTTGAAGTGATTTCTTTTCATTTATCTTCCTTTCGTCTTTTTTCTGTTTTTTTTTTCCTGTTTTTTTTTTTTGTCTTTAATTTATTAGAAGTGTTATTGGAGTATTTCGCTCTCCCATTTTCTTTTTGTTCACTTATTTCAATGGAGTTTTAATATATTTTCGTCATTTTCTTAATATATTTTCTTTTTTCTATTAGCGTTAGTAATTTTAGGCTTTTCTATGCCATTTCTAAGTTATTTTTCCCTTTTCACTTATTTTTTTCCTTTTTTATCTTATTTTCATGAAGTTTATTTATTTGTTCGTCTAATTTTTGTCTCTTCTTTATTATCATTTAGTTTCTTTTCCTCCATTGAGATTTTGATATTTTTTCCCATTTCTCTTAATCTTATTTATTTTCTTCTTACCTTCCCTTGTTTGGGGATTTAGAAGATAATTTTTTCCATTTCTCTTATTTTTATTCATTTTCTTCCTTCCTTCTCTTCTTCCTTATTGAAGCTCAGCGATCGAAGTGTTACGCAGGAAAGCAACACAAATATTCACAAAGGGAATCAAATACTAACTTTATTGTGTTATTCATTAAACACTAACACTTTTTTACTTCGTTTCTGGACACACTTGATTCTTTGTGCTATTTGTGGTGACTTGCCCTGAGAGAGAGAGAGAGAGAGAGAGAGAGAGAGAGAGAGAGAGAGAGAGAGAGAGAGAGGTAATTCAAAACTCTACAGTTGTTTTTTGTAAGACGAAATTCTCTTTGGATCGAGTTTTCTTTCTTTTTTTTTTTTTCGTTTAGAGCTTCTGTTTTCTCTTTTCCTTTTCTCTCTTTCCTTTCCGTTTTTTTAATATTTCTGTTTTCATTCCTTTCTTTTTTCTTTTATAATCTTCCTTTTTCTTTATTTTTATCTTTCTTCCCAACAACAACAAAAGCTAGAAAGACACCTGACACACCTGAGACACACCTGAAGAAAAGCAATATAAAGAAGGAAAACACTTCAACACACCTTAAGAAACACACACACCTGCACAAACACGTACAGGAAACAACTCTGTCCTAAAAACACTTAAAAAGAGGTAATGAACACTAAAAAAGCAAACACCTACACACACCTGAAAACAGCTAACTAATCAAACACACACCTGAAAGAACCCTGTAAGAAATCTAATGCCTTGCCAAACACCTATGGAAAATATACTGCCAAAAAAAATTACTTTAAATTAACAAACATACACACACCTGAATATAACTAACTAATGAAACGCACACCTGAAAGAAACTTATAAGATATTAATACTTAGCAAACACACTTGTGGAAAAGACACTGCCAAAATTTCTTCTGAATAAAATAAGAAAAACACAAAATAACAAACCTACACACCTGAACACAAGCAAGCCATTCAAACACACACCTGAAAGAAACCTGTACCTGAAAAAACGCCTTCATTAAAGCACATATCAGATGAAAAAAGAAAAACACACACTTACAAACCTACTACACACACCTGAACACAACTAACCAAACACACACCTGAAAAAAAACCTATACATGAAAAACACACATCAATTACACACCAAACTCCAAACCCAAACCAAACCAGACAACCACGAGCGAAAAACAAACCTACACACACACACACACACACACCTGAACACAACCCTGAAAACCAAACATCCATTACACACCTAACACTAACCAAATAACCAAACTACAAGAACCAAACCAGACAATCATATGAGTGAGAACCAAACC
>NC_059288.1:2965000-2972500 GCF_017591435.1 Portunus trituberculatus
TTCTTCTTCTTCTTCTTCTTCTTCTTCTTCTCCTCCTCCTCCTCCTCCTCCTCCTCCTCCTCCTCCTCCTCCTCCTCCTCCTCTTGACCTACGTGTTAGAATGTCATGTTATTTTCCTTCTTTTCTTTCTTCCATCCTTCTAATCCTGTCCTTTTCTTCCACTTTCTCTCATTTTTACGCCTATCTTAACTAGCATCCTTTACCCTTCCTCCTCCTCCTCCTCCTCCTCCTCCTCCTCCTCCTCCCCCAGCATCCTCGTGTGACCTACGTGTCGGAAGAACCTCCATTTGCAATCTGTCGAGAATGATAATACTTCGCCATCCTGAGCAGATTGAAGTCGCGAGCTGAAATAATTAGGACTGAAGATTCATGGGCCGGGCTGTATAATCTACCTTCCTTCGAGATTCCCGCTAATGTAAACCCGCCACTCCCCACCCTACCCCATCCCCCAGCAAACTTTTTTTTTTCTTTTTTTTTCTCTTTCTTTTGTTTTCTTTTTTTATTTACTTTTTTCGTTCCTGTTTTTTTTCTGTTTTTCGTGGTTTTTTTATGTTATTTCAGCAAACATTTTTTTCTTTCTTTCTTTTTCTCTTTCTTTTATTTTTGTTTAATTTTCTCTTGGTTTTTTATTTTCATCTGGTGTTTGTTTTTACTTTCTTTCTTTTTCATGTTCGTTTTTTTTTTTTTTTTTTTTTTTTTTTTTAATGTTATCTCCATGCAACCTTTTTTTTCTATATTTTTTTCTCTAGCTTTTTATTTTTTTCTTTCTCATTCTCTTATTTCTTTTCCTTTTCATATTCTTGTTTCTATTCTTTGTATGTTATTATTTTTGTTTGTTTGTGTGTGTGTGGTTGTGTTTTCTTAATTGTCTTGTTTGTTGTTTTATTTGTGTGTTTTAAGGAATTGTCTTCGTCATACGCCTTCCTTCTTGTTCCCTCTTGTTTTTGGTTTTGTTTTTCTCGCATTCCTCTCGTTGTTTCTTTTTATATCATCTTTTTGTCTCTGTTCTGTTTTATTTTTCTTCTTTTTATTTATATTTATTCACTTGTTTATTTGTGACTGACGTTTTCTTCTTTTTCTTCTTTTTCTTCATATCTTTTTGTTGTTATCGTTATTTGATAGTCATTGTTGATTTATATATGGGCACTCACACACACACACACACACACACACACACACACACACACACACCACCCCTCCCCAACACTACCTACACCTTCCTCAACCACTCCCCGCCCCTCCCAGACCCTAAAATACCCCCATCCACTTCCCTTCCACACCCAAACTTCGTCACTAACACTTCCACGTCCCCCACACGAATCTCTCTCGCCCCCTCATGGCCCCCACACCTCTCTACGCCCCCATGTGCCCCCCTAGGCCCCACGCCCCCATAGCCTTCCTCTGATCGCCGGTAATGACTCTGTTCCGAGATACCGCGAGCCGCCAACTTTTGCAGCGTCTTGGGAGAAAAAGTCTATTAAGAATTTTAGTAGCAAACCGAAAGTTTTTTTTCTTTCATAGGGAGAGAGAGAGAGAGAGAGAGAGGGGCGTGCTACGAAGTTTATTTACAAGAATCAGAAGGATAGAAGCTTTAAGGAAGATAAAAAGAAAATGGAGTGAAGGATGAGATTGTAATGACTTAAATGAGAGAGAGAGAGAGAGAGAGAGAGAGAGAGAGAGAGAGACAGACAGACAGACAGACAGACAGACAAAGACAGACAGACAAACAGACATATACATAATTGCAAAAAACAAAATACGTAGAAATCAACATCTGTACCTCCGTGTGTGTGTGTGTGTGTGTGTGTGTGTGTGTGTGTGGCAACATGTGGCAACCTCGTAGTAATCTCCTCCTCATTATTCTAGGGAGCTGGACTGGCCCCCATTAGAGCCATCTTTCTATTGGTTTACCTAAGAAATCATCCCTTATTAACATGCAAAAAGTGATTGAAAAAGTAATGCCTCAGTGTTTTAGGCTAACTCGGGCCAGGCGTGTTGTTCAGCGTCTTTTCAACCTTACCTCCTCCTATGTAAGAGCGAAATTCCCTCCTTAATTAATCTCAGCCTGGGGAGGGAGAGAGAGTGATGGGGGAAGAGAGAGGGCGGCTCAGGAAGGGAGAGGCAGGAAAGGAGGTGGTGAGAGAGAGAGAGAGAGAGAGAGAGAGAGTGAGAGAGAGAGAGAGAGAGAGAGTGAGAGAGAGCATGGATGAAAAAACAAAAGGAGAAATAAGAAAAATGGATGTTGGGGAAAGGAAAGGAAAGAGAAGAGCAGGAAGGAGAGGAATAAGGGAAGGAGGGGAGGAGAAGGAGGAATAAATGGGGAGTTTAGGTAGGAAGAAAGGGGAGTTATGGGGAGGGAGGAGGGAGTGGGAGTAGATAATAGGAGGAAGGGGAGAGATGGAGGAGAAGAAGGGGAAGTAAGAGAAGGAGGAGGAGGATAAAGAGAATGAATTGAATTTAGTCTAAGAAGGAAGGAAGAAAAGGGAGAAACTGAAGGAAAAAGGAAAAGAAGAAAGTGGAGAGAGAGAGAGAGAGAGAGAGAGGTGGGGGATAAGGTTGTGAAAGGCAAAGTATAGGAGAAAAACTATGAAAGAAGAAGACAAGGAAGGAGGAAGACAAGTTAGTAGAGAAACTGGGGGAATGAAACAAAAGGCTAAAAAAAAGAAAATAAAGAGAAAAGGAAAAGGAAGGAGGGAGATAGGTAAAGGGCAGAAGGAGGAGGAGGAGAAAGCTGAGAGGAATTAAATAAAAGGGAGGAGGAGGAGGAGGAGTGGGAAGAGGAGGGGAGAGAGAGAGGGAGAGAGAGAAAGAGAGAGATGGCTTAAACTCCTTGTTCGATCTTCAAATAACAAAAGGATAAAGCTCTGAAGATCGCAAATGCAATAAAGATTAGACCTGGCCTTCTAAATTTCTTCATTATCACGTCCTGGTAATTTGGGGACTTTTAACAATGAGAGACGCACTTCCCATTAGCATGTTTAAATCACACCAGGCCTTTTTATTGCAATCTCCTTTATTTCGGGGGATTTTTTGCCATCCCCGTCTTGGGAGGCTGAAAGAGTTACCATTCTAGGAGGAGGAGGAGGAGGGTGAAGGGGGAGTTGGGTAGGTAGGTAGGTAGGTAAAGGAGGAGAAGGAGGAGGAGGAGGAGGAAGGGATGGAATGAGAAGGAGGATGTAGTTGGTGGTAGTAGAAGAGGATGAGAAGTAAGAAGGAAAAGGATGAAAAGGAGAAAACACGAAGAGGGAAATAGAAAAATATAAACATTGAAGCACTGCAGGAGGAGGAGGAGGAGGAGGAGGAGAAAGAGACAGAGGAAGAGGACGAGGAGTAGAAGAAGAACAAGAACAAGAAGGAGGAGGAGGAAAGAAGAAGAAGAAGAAGAAGAAGAAGAAGAAGAAGAAGAAGAGGAGGAAGAAAAAGAGGAAGAAGAAGGAGGAAGAGGAAATGGAGGAGGAAAACAAGGAGAGTGTTAGGTTGGTAAGGGGAAGAGAAAGAGGGGAAACAGTACTGATGGAGGAGTGATAGGGAGAAGAAGAAAGAGGAAGAAGAAGAGATGGAATAAAAAAGGAGGAAGAGAAGAATTATTACCAACTGTCTTTTTTCATAATAGACAAAAATATATACATGAAAAGAGCCATCGTTATTTCTCGCTATTTTTATTTTATTTTCATTTACCTGTATGACACCTGGCTCCTCCCCCCTCCCCCTTCCCCCTTTCCTCTCCTCTTCTCTCCCTCTCCCTCTCTCTCTCTCTCTCTCTCCCTCCCTCTCCTCCCTCCCTCTTTCTCTTCCCTCCTTCAGCGCCTTCTTCAGGTGTAAGATTTTAGCCTCCGGTCTCTCTCTCTCTCTCTCTCTCTCTCTCTCTCTCTCTCTCTCTCTCTCTCTCTCTCTCTCTCTCTCTCTCTCTCTCTCTCTCTCTCTCTCTCTCTCTCTCTCTCTCTCTCTCTCTCTCTCTCTCTCTCTCTCTCTCTCTCTCTCAAGACCCTGAGAACCTCTTGTGTGGCACCATCCTCCTCCTCCTTCTTCTCTTCCTCTTCCTCTTCCCTCCAGGTGCATCTTCAGACAGCCTAGAGAGAGAGAGAGAGAGAGAGAGAGAGAGAGAGAGAGAGAAAGGAGAAATATAAGAAACATAAAAAGTGAGGAAGAAGAAAAAAGAAGAGGAAGGGAAATTGTGAACTATAGAAGGAGGAGGAGGAGGAGGAGGAAAAGGAGAAGGAGGAAGAGGAAGAAAAAGAGGAAAAGGAAAAAGCATTAGGTCTATAAGAGAAGAGGAAGAGAAAGAAGAAGGAGGAGGAAGAAGAGTTATCACGCCAGAGGAAGAGGAGGAGAAGCCGGAGGAGGAGGAGGAGGAGGAGGAGGAAAAGCCGGAGGAGGAGGAGGAGGAGGAAGAGGAAGAGTTGCCACGTCTTAGGAGGAGGAGGAGGAGGAGGAGGAAGAATCAGTTCTGAGTAGATGAATAATTCATTTTTTTATTAGAGCTCACACGGTTTTCCAATTAATATTAATCCTGTATTATGTGAGTCGCTCCGATATTAAGAGTTCACGTACGAGGAAGATAATTAGTCAACCGCCGCGGCCTTCATTAGTGATCGAGATGGACTTACTCACTCACTCACTCACTCACTCACTCACTCACTCACTCATTCAGGAACCAGCCACACCCCCAACACTCACTTAAAAAGACGCTACACTTGCTAAACTCACCCAAAACACCCTACACTCTTTAAAACCCACTACACTCGCTAAACTCACTCAAAACATGCTACACATTCTTCAAAACCCGCTACACTCGCTAAACTCATTCGAAACACGCTACACTCTCTTCAAAGCCCGTTATCTCACTCAAAAACCAACCCACTATACTTGCTAAACTCCTTAAAAGACGCTACACTCCCTTCAAAATTCATTACACTCGCTAAACTGACCTAAAAGACGCAACACTCTTCAAAACTCGCTACACTCGCTAAACTCGCTCAAAAAACGCTACACTCTTCAAATCCTGCTAAACTCGCAACACTCACTCAGGAACCAGCCATACCTCCAACACTCGCTTAAAACACGCTACATTCCCTTCAAAACTCGCAATACTCACTCAAAGATGCAACACACACACACAACACTCACTCAGAAACCAACCTGCTTGATTTCCTAAAAGACGCTACACTTTTTTCAAACCCCGCTACACTCGCAACACTCACTCAGACTCCCAAAACTCACTCTAAAGATGCAACACTTACTTCAAAAGCTGCTAAACTCCCAACACTCACTCAATAGACGCAACATTCACTTCAGACATGTTATCCATTGTCTTAGCTAACTCTCTCAGACCTGCTCGGGGACTGGCATGTAAGTGGGCATTATTTTTTATGTATACCTAGTCGTTTTAGGTTACCCCTCCTGGATTTTTTTTTTTTATGTAGGAAAGAGGGCCAGACAAGGAAAAAAAAAAAGAAGAAAAGACTAAAAAAAAAATGCCCACTTGAGTGCTGGCTCTCTACAAAGACAAAAAGCGTCAGCCAAGAATAGGGAGCAAATGCCTCGATACCTCCCACACACAAACACATGAGGAAGGACAAAGTGAAGGTACAGAGAGGAGACTTTCCAGGAGTTATTTGTGAGGAGTCGTTCTCGTCGGCTGGCAAAGTAGTAGAATTTGAGGTGATTAAGTGAGGTGATGGATGCCTTGATCAGGAAGGAGGGTGAGGGTGAGGGCGCGCAGGAGAAAGAGAGGGAGAGGGAGAGGGAGCAGCAAAGAGTACGAAGTTAAAGGGAGGTATGGACGAAAGGGAGAGGTGGAGAGAGAGTAGTAAAATTAAGAGGATGACGTAGAGATGAAGGAAACAGAAGGAGGAGGAAGGAAGGAAGGAGATGAGGAGTATTGAATGAGGATAAAGGGAATTAAATAAAAGAAATTACAGAGAAACAGGGGATAAGGTGAGAAAAAGAAAGAGAAGAGGGAAGTGAGGAAATAAAAGGGGAAAATAAAACAAATGGGAGAGAAACACATTTGCAAACTCACAACTAATCCCTGATACAGAACTTGATGTCTCTCTCTCTCTCTCTCTCTCTCTCTCTCTCTCTCTCTCTCTCTCTCTCTCTCTCTCTCTCTTTCACCAGTAATCCACAAAATACCCACAAAAATCCGTCTGTTTAAGAACGGATTTAAAAACAAAAAAAATAATAATAAGGGAAAAGGGGAAAAATATATTGAAAAAATGCTTAATAGTTTAATTCCTTTAACAATCAGTTCACTCCAAATAAAGAAAAAAAAAAAGGAAAAGAAATACTGAAGAAACCTGGTGAATTGATACGTACTTGAAAAATGCGCCACGTTTTCTTCGCACAAATGAAATAATTGAGAAAATGGGAAATAAGAAGCATAAGATTGCGCTGAAGAAGTCTAGTTTTATTCTCTCTCTCTCTCTCTCTCTCTCTCTCTCTCTCTCTCTCTCTCTCTCTCTCTCTCTCTCTCTCTCTCTCTCTCTCTCTCTCTCTCTCTGCATAAGATTGAGCTGAAGAATTTTAGTTTCTCTCTCTCTCTCTCTCTCTCTCTCTCTCTCTCTCTCTCTCTCTCTCTCTCTCTCTCTCTTCGATTAGGTAAATAAGATTGTAAGACTGACGAAAGAGGAAAAAAGGAAGAGACGAGGAGGTGGAGGAGGAGGAGGAGAAGGAGGAGGAGGAAGACGTAGAAAAAAAGAAGAAGAAAAAAAAAAGACGAAAAAAAAGAAGACGAAGAAGAAAAAAAACGAAGAAAGAAGAAGAAGAAGAAGAAGAAGAAGACGAAGAAGAACTCACAGCCATATTTACCTCACCATCACACGAGAAAGTTACAGGGACAAACTTTAATTGCCTTCCATCCGTATCGTAAATAAGGTTCCTAAGATCGCCTCCCACTTACCAACGATCACGTAACTCGCACGCACTCACGCATAGAAAACGGAGCCAGGTTAGGTTAATTAGTCACACCTGTACCCTCGCTGCGTCAGGTGTGGTATGGGCGCCTCGAATTCTACAGGTAAGGCGTGCACAGGTAAAGAAGCAAAGAAATGTCCAAAAAAAAAAAGAAGAAGAAAAAAGGGTTAAATGTTTGACTTCATTACTTGCAGCTGTTTTAAGGTAAAGGTGAGAGAGAGAGAGAGAGAGAGAGAGAGAGAGAGAGAGAGAGAGAGAGAGATTTTGATGTGTGATTTGTGTTATGATTTTCTTTCCATTCATCTATTCATATTTATAATGCCCAAGAAACAAACAGACAGACAGACAGACAGACAGACAGACAGACAGACAGGAAGAGAGACAAACAGGTAGACAGACAGACAGGCAGGCAGGCAGACAGACACAGGAAGAGAGACAGACAGGTAGACAGACAGAGACAGACAGGAAAACAGACATGTAGACAGACAGACAGACAGACTGACAGACAGAGACAGACAGACAGACAGACAGACAGACAGACAGACAGATAGATAGAGAGATACAACCACCACCTTTAAATCCACG
>NC_059288.1:2977500-2992500 GCF_017591435.1 Portunus trituberculatus
TTTCTGTATTTTCCTCATTTTTTCTTTCTTTTTAATGTCTGGTTATTCTTTCTCTCTCTCTTTTCCTCTTTTTCCTTTCTTTTTCTTTTCTTTTCTCTTTTTCTTCTTCTCTTTTCTTTCTTCTTATTTAATGCCTAGTTTTTCCTTTTCCTCTCCTTTTTTCTTTTTCTTCCTTTATCTTTCTTTTATTCGCTTTCTCTTTTTTTCTTCTTCCTTTCTTTTTTTAATGGCTAGTTATTTTTCTTCCTCTCTCTCTTTTCCTCTTTTTTCCTTTCTTTTTCATTGTTTTCTTTCTCTTTCTTCTTCCTCCTCTTTTTCTTTCTTCTTTTTAATGCTTGGTTATTCCTCTTCCTCTTTCTCTTTTCCTCTTTTCTTCCTCTCTTTTTTACTTTCTTTTTATTGTTATGGTATCTCTTTTTTCTTCTTCCTCTCTTTTCTTTTTTCTTTTTTTAATGCCTAGTTATTCTTTTTCTCTTTTTTCATTTTTTCTTCCTTTCTTTTCCTTTTTCTTATTTTCGTTATGGTCTTTTTCTTTTTTTCTGCTTCTGTTTCTCCCATCTTTTTTTTTTTTGTATGGCGTGACTGTTTAGTACTAGAGGAGGAAAAGGAGGAGGAGGAGGAAGAGGAAGAGGAGGAGGAGGGCATTTTTCATTTACCCATTTTACTTTATTTGTTTCTTGTTCAAATTATTGTTTTTTTTCTTTTTTTTTTACTATTTTTCCCTCATTTTCATTATCCTTCATTTATCTCTCTTTTATCAGTCTCTATCCATCATGTTTGTGTATTTCCATCTTTATCTTTGTTTTTATTTTTCTCGATTTTCTTTGTGTCTTATATAATTAATCTCCTTTTTTTTTTTTTTTTACATTCATCCATATTTTTATTAGTTCGATTTATCATTTTTTTTTTATTTCTCGTTCACTTATTTTCACTTTTCATTTCTTTCTTATTCATTTTCATATATTTTTTCCCCAGTTATTTTTGTTACCTATTGAATTTATCACCATTATTTTCATACCTATCTTTATTTTTTCCTTCCAATTTATCTTTTAACGTATCTTCACTTTCACATCATTTCAACATTCTTTTCTCTTCACAGTCTTTTTCTACCTTCCATATTTACTTTCACTCACTTTTTTTTTCCATCTATCTCCATAAATTCGTAGCACTTACCTTTGTAGCACACCAGGTGAGGGCAATTAACAGGTGAGCAGCTCTCGGTCACGTGACTTTACCTAACAACCTCGAAAAATATAGAAGTTAATGTAGAAAAGAAATATTTACACTAATACGTTCCCTTGTGTTTATTTCCAAGCCCCGATTTTTATTAAGGAAATCTTAAGACAAGCGGAAAAAGCGTTGTAGGGGAGGAAAGAGGGGAGAGAGAGAGTGCGAGAGGGAGAGAGAGGGAGAGGCAGGCCGGAGGGGAAACAGAGGAGGAAAAATGCGAAAAAAGGGAGGGGAATTTCAAACCAGACGTAAAGAAAGCTGTATAAAAGTAAGGGAAAAATAAATAAACACGTAGCCGCACACTCGCAAAAATACATCATCTGGATTTTTTTTTTTCCTTTTTTTTTTTTTTTTTTTTTTTTTTTTTGTGGCGGTAAAGTTGAAAATCCAGTGAAGAGTTACAGGGAAATCACCATCATCGTGTTTCCTTTTATAGAAGCAAGTTGGTTTTCAAATAAATACTAAAAAGATACATCTATTTATATCACCTTTCCTCCCTCCCTCCCTCCCTCCCTCCCTTCCTCCTTCCTCCTTCCTCCCCTTCCCTCAGTCCTTCCCTCCCTCCCCTTCCTTCCCTTCCCTCAGTCCCTCCCTCCCTACCTTTCCTTCTTCCCTTCCTTGCTTTTTCATCTTTCACATACTTTCTTTTCTCATTCCTTGCTTTCTTCCTCCTTTCCTCCTTCTTCCTTCATTTCCTTCCTTCTCTACATCTTTCACCTTTCTCCCTTCCTCCCTCACTCTCTCCTCTTCCCTCCGTCCCTCCCTCCTTCCCTCCCTCTTTCTTCCCTTCCTTGCTTTCATCTCTTTTTCTCATGGTCTTTTCTTCTTCCTTACTTTCTTCTTCTTTTCCTCCTTCGTCCTTTATTTCCCTCCTTCTCTACATCTTTCATCTCCCTCCCTCTCTTGTTTTCATCTTGTTCTTTCTTTCTTCCTTCCCTCCTTCCGTCCTTTCTTCCTCTTTTCCTCCTTCCCTCTTTTCCTTCCTTGTCTTCATTCTTTCATCTTGTCCCTTCCTTCTTATCATTTTTTCTCTCTTCCTCTTTTTTTTTACTTTTTCTTTTCCTTTCCTTATTTTTCTCATCTTCCTCCTTTCCTTTTCTCTATTTCCTTTCTTCCATCTTGATTTCTTCTGTTTATCTTTCATTGCAATCGATCAACGGAAGGATCAATTCTCTCTCTCTCTCTCTCTCTCTCTCTCTCTCTCTCTCTCTCTCTCTCTCTCTCTCTCTCTCTCTCTCTCTCTCTCTCTCTCTCTCTCTCTCTCTCTCTCTCTCTCTCTCTCTCTCTCTCTCTCTCTCTCTCTCAACCAAAATATCATTGACGCCATTTTTAAAACTCTCCTTTCTTTCGTCTCTGTAATTCTCTTTCTTCTTATCTTCCACCTTGCTTCTTCCACGGTTCACTTCTCCTTCGGTTCACTTCTTTAGTTCCCTTCCCCAGGTTCATCTCCCAGGGCTCAATTTCTCACCCACGTTTCACCTACGCTGGTTCTCCTCCCACGGTTCTACGCATCCATTTCTCCTATCCGTGGTTCTTACTACTGTGTTCAGATATTCATTGGTTTTTTTATTCACCTCGACTGCTTTCAAAGGCCAAAGAACTGATCAACCTGGTTCTCGAGACTGTTTCGCCCATAAGTGATGCAGAAACCGTGTTAATCTCTCACTAGAACTGTAGAAACGTCTTTGAAAACCCCATGTGTGCCTTCAAGCAAAGCATTCTGAAAGTAGTGGCGGTGTATTACAAAACTGCTTTAAAGAATATGGTATTTGTGAAGGTGGTGGACAAATCTCAGCTTGATCCAGAAATACGTTGTTTCTCTCACGTTTCGACCACAAGTCTTCAGAGAGATAGGTAGATGAAGCGTTAAGAGAAGCAAAGTGTTCCTGGATTTGTCTACCTTCACTATTGAACTCCATTGACAATCTCAGCTTAACCCAAGAATATACACTTTCTTTCTCTTACTTTTCGACCACAGATCTTGAGAGAGAGATGTAGATGAAGCGTAAGGGAAGTAAAATATTTCTGGATTTGTTTTATCTTTATTACTGAAATCTACAGACAAATCTCAGCTTAACCCAGGAATATACACTTTCTTTCTCTTACTTTTCGACCACAAGTCTTCAGAGAGAGAGGTAGATGAAGCGTTAAGAGAAGCAAAGTATTCCTGTCTACCTTCTCTATTGAACTCCATAGACGAATCTCAGCTTAACCCAGGAATATACACTTTCTTTCTTATTTTTCGACCACAAGTCTTCAGAGAGAGATGTAGATGACGCGTTAAGAGAAGCAAAGAAAAATCAGTGTATTCCTGTATTTGCCTACCTTCACTACTCAACTGTCCATATAGCAACCAATATAGCCTTTACCCTCGTGTCCCTGGCTCACCTTCGCCCGTTGCCCTCCAGAAGAAGTGGCTCTAAGTATGGTTCACTATGGATCGATGATTCTCGTGTTGTTTACCTGCGCTCGCTTGCACAACAACCTACCTTTTGTCGCTATGGAAACAGCCACACACGTCCTCTGCCTCCAGACACCCGTACTGGTAAATAATGGTAGTAATGGTGGGAGAGGAGAAGAGGAGGAGAAGGGAAGGATGAAGAGAGAAGGAGAAGGAGATAGATGGAAAGAGTGATGATGTTGTTGTTGTTGATAATGGTTTGATTTTTGTTATTGTTCTTTCTTGTGTGTGTGTGTGTGTGTGTGTGTGTGAGAGAGAGAGAGAGAGAGAGAGAGAGAGAGAGAGAGAGTGATTTCATGATTCTCTTCTCTCTCTCTCTCTCTCTCTCTCTCTCTCTCTCTCTCTCTCTCTCTCTCTCTCTCTCTCTCTCTCTCTCTCTCTCTCTCTCTCTCTCTCTCTCTCTATCGTGTGAGTTAAATGAGTCAAGCTATGAAAGAGAACAACAGCAACAGGTACAGAGAGAGAGAGAGAGAGAGAAGCGGGGGAGAGGAAGAGGAAGAGGGAGATACTGAGGAGTTCTTGTTGAGTTCCTGGAAGAAGGAACATGAGGAATCTCTCTCTCTCTCGCTCTCTCTCTCTCTCTCTCTCTCTCTCTCTCTCTCTCTCTCTCTCTCTCTCTCTCTCTCTCTCTCTCTCGTATCACCAGATTTGAGCTAAGGTGAAGAAAAAAATTGAAAGGAGAGAGAGAGAGAGAGAGAGAGAGAGAGAGAGAGAGAGAGAGAGAGAGAGAGAGAGAGAGAGAAAAAAAAAAGAAAACAAGATCACCAAACAAGATAAAAGAAAGAAGATAAAACAATAAAAATAAAACACACACACACACACACACACACACACACACACACACACACACACAACAAAAACGAAAAACACAAACACGCAACACTAACTCTAGAAAGAAACAAACAAATTAAGCAACAAAACACTAACTTAACAAAAAAAACACAAAAATAGAGATGCATGGAGATAAGGAAGAGAGAGAGAGAGAGAGAGAGAGAGAGAGAGAGAGAGAGAGAGAGAGAGACAGAGACACAGAAACAACGCCGAAAAACACAATAAGAAGTTTTTGTCCCACGCTTGACTAGACAGAACGCTTCACCTGTCTCTCCTGATTGACCCCTCCTAGTAGTAACTTTAGCGCCACCTCTCCCCTCTCCACTCTCACTGCTCCCCCCTCTCTCCCCCGGGCCGCAAGGAGGGGGGAAGGGCGCTGAGGGAGAGGTGCAAGGGCGTACGAGTGGCAGGGAGGGCGCAAAGTGGGTGATGTTAGCGAAGGATAGACGCCGCCGAGGAGGGAGAGGTGCGTGTCAACAGAGTTAGGCCGTAGCGTGAACCTTGACCGTTCATTCATAAGATTCTCTTCCTGACGCCTCCTCCTCTTCCTCCTCCTTCTCCTCCTCCTTCTCCTCCTCCTCCTCCTCCTCCTCCTCAGTCTCTTTCGCAGTCTCCTCCTCCTTCTCCTTTTTTCTTGTGTTTCATTTTCTTTTTTTAAGCTTCAGTTGACATGCATAGAAAAAAAAAACTATATTCTCTTCTTCTTACTCTTCCTCTGTCTTCTTTGCAGTCTCCTCTTCCTCCTCCTCCTCCTCCTCTTCCTCCTCCTCCTCCTCCTCCTCCTCCTCCTCCTCCTCCTCCTCCTCCTCCTCCTCCTCCTCCTCCTCCTCCTCCTTCTTCAGCTCCAACACTTTTTTTTCCTAGTATTTCTTTATTTTTTTAAGCTTCAGTTGACATACATAGAAATATACCTACTATGTTCTCCTCCTCCTCTCTCTCCTCCTCCTCCTCCTCCTCCTCCTCCTCCTCCTCCTCCTCCTCCTCCTCCTCCTCCTCTTCCTCCTCCTCCTCCTTCTCCTACGAAACTGTTTTTTCCTCCATATTTCTGTTTATTTTTTTCATCTTCAATTGGCACATATCAAAATAAACTTATGCTCTCTTTTCCTTTCTCTTTTTATTCCTCCTCCTCCTCCTCCTCCTCCTCCTCCTCCTCCTCCTCCTCCTCCTCCTCCTCTTCCTCCCTAAATATTCACATTTTATTTTTTTCCTCATCGTAATTCCTTCATTTTATCTCAAGACGCCTCACCAATCACCACACACACACACACACACACACACACACACAAACTGATTTAATAACTTCCAGCATCAAACCCTCTTTATTTACATTAACACCATTCATATATCGAGTAGGAGCTTCATTACTTACACCTCTCTATCTCTCACTTCCTCTCCTTCTCCTTCTCCCTCTCTCCCTTGCCTCCGCCGCCCGCAGTGTTAGCTCAAGAGAGACACATTACCTCGCCACCTCTTAAATCATATACAAATTCTCGAGTACTTCCCTCATCCGCCGCTATCTCGTCGTGGCGCTGCTACTGCTGTCGCTTCTTCGTCTCCTAGGAGTTCTATAGAGATCCTTATTGACTCGAAGCATCAGGGTAGTTCTCGTGTTTGGTTTCATCGGCGGTGTCTTCGTTTGAAAGGCTAAATGAGTGTTTCTTAATTGTGTGTGTTGTCTTGGTTTTATTTGGTGCTGAATGGCAGAAAGGAAGGAGGAAGGATGGGGATAAGGGAGGGGAAAAGAAAGGGAATGGTTGAAAAGAAGGGAGAAAGGAAAGAAGGGTGTGAGTTATAGGTAGGAGTGTAAAAGTAAGGATGACGGAAAAGGAAAGGAATGAGAGACAAGAGATGAATAGATAAATGAAATAAGTG
The DNA here is from genome assembly GCF_017591435.1 of Portunus trituberculatus. Lineage (NCBI taxonomy): Eukaryota > Metazoa > Arthropoda > Malacostraca > Decapoda > Portunidae > Portunus > Portunus trituberculatus. The sequence goes on from NC_059288.1 coordinate 2,983,895, forward strand.
AAGAAATAAACTCATAAAGGAAAAAAAATGAGACAAGGAAAGAAAAAAAATCGAGAAAGACAGATGAACATTATTGAAACAAGTGAAAGAAATGAACACGTAAAGAAAAATAAGGAGACAAAAATTAAAAGAAAAAACTCGATTCACAAGCACCAAAACGAAAAAAAAATAGAAAAAAAACACGAAACTAACCAATCTAATTTCTAAAAACCACTTCATTGGCGAGTTCTGCGTGGCCGTCAGTAGCCTTCAGGAGACCCACGACTCTCCCCATCTCTGCAGCCACGCCCTCACCCCAGCAGGCCCCCAGCGTCCCCCAGAGGCGCCCCGAAGCTGCGTCTTTAAGGAGCGGGTGACAAAATGTTAACTCTTCTCTCTGGATCAACGCCAAAATCAATAGAAAAACTTCACCATTGTAAATTCTAAGCTCAATGTTAACACGAAGGGCAGTGTGTGTGTGTGTGTGTGTGTGTGTGTGTGTGTGTGTGTGTGTGTGGGAAAGGTCACAACTTGGTTCATTTTAAACTTCTTTCCTAATTTGACTTCTTGTAAATGATGATGGTGATGGTGATGATGCGATGGTGGTGGTGGTGGTGGTGGTGGTGGTGGTGGTGGATTTTTTTTTTTTTTGTATCGTAGCTAAGTTTGTTTGTTTTTTTCCGGTTACTATGTACATATATCCCTCCTTATCAACTTCTTCTTTTTCTTCTTCTTCTTCTTCTTCTTCTTCTTCTTCTTCTTCTTCTTCTTCTTCTTCTTCTTCATCCACTTCTTCTTTTGGACAAACCTTAGAAATGTCACGTGCTTCTTCATCACTTTTTTTTCCTCTCTGTCTCTTTCTCTCTCTCACTCACCACTCTCTCTTTTAAAGTTTATATTTGTGTTCCTAAAAGGGAGAGAAAGAGAGAGAACTTGGAATGTCACGGATGATCTCTCTCTCTCTCTCTCTCTCTCTCTCTCTCTCTCTCTCTCTCTCTCTCTCTCTCTCTCTCTCTCTCTCTCTCGCTCCTTTAGTCGATATAGAGGCGGTGTTTGCACTTACGGTTAAGAATGATCGGCATTTATCAAGAATTGCATTAGAAGGCGATCTTAAAACTGTTGGCTGAGAGTTAAGGTGGATGTCCTGTTGCCGTAAACCTTCAGTAATTGGGCGTGTGGGGAAGGGATGGGCGCCTCCACCTGTCGCGGCGCCGAGGAGGAGGAGGAGGAGGAGGAGGAGGAGGAGGAGGAGGAGGAGGAGGAGATAGTATTGGAAGATTATACTGTATCCTATTCCTCCTCCTTCATCTAAAGCAAGGATACCGACTGGAGGGAAGGATATTTATGAGGATTCTAAGGACTCGAAGCTGTAGGTGCAGGAGTACCGGGAGAAGGAAATACTGAAGGGCGTAGAAGAAGGAGGGATGATGGACTCTGAACGGCGTAGGAGTAGGATTAAAAGAAATAAGGCGGTAGGATTCCATGTAGTGTCTTAGGAATAGGATTAGAAAAAAGGAGAGGTTGAAGGATTGTGAAAGACGAAGGAGTATAACTAGAAAGAGAAGGAAGGTTGAAGGACTCTGTGAAGGATCTGAAGGAAGGCTGAAGGACTGCGAAGGGTATGAAAGAAGACTGAAGGACTGTGAAGGGTCTGAGGGAAGAATGAACGGCTGCGAAGAATCTGAAGGAAGGATGAAGGACTGTGAAAGAAGGCTGAAACTGAGGAACCCGAGGAGGAGGAGGAGAAAGAGCAGGCGTGGCAGAAGGAAGGCTGTAAGGAAGGAGGCAGCAGGATTAGCAGTAGAAGGGAGAGAAGACTAAGTGAGGACATCAGTGGCTTGATCTTAGGACATCCAATCACTGCCTTACCGAGGAGTCACGCTGAGGACACGCTGACGTAGCCAATCACTGGGAGGATGTGGCGGCGCCCTCTACAGACACAGAGTTGAGAAGCCGCGACATTGGGCACGGCTGGGGGTGAGCGAGGGCGGCAGCGAATCAGCGTACACCACACACGCCGCGTAGCCTCCTCTAAAATGCAGCCAGGCTCGTTATTGGCTGTCAGGTGGCGCCTCGTAATTGACCACTTGGCCTGGTCTTGACAAGGACCGCTAATGGCACCCTAACCAGTTGCTGACCAGGCCTCGTGTTGCCGTCTGCGGGTGAAGTCTTTTGTGTACGCTACTGCAGCCTGACTAACCTGACGAGACCAAGAGGTAGAGTCCCGTCACAGCCTTCTTCAGCGTGCGGAGCGGTGGCGTGAGGAGCAAGGCGCGGGGTGGAGGACTGGCGGGCTGAGGGTGTGGAGCGCGAGGTGGCAACACTGGCGGTCTTGAGGCGAAAGTTCAACAGCAGGTTCTTGTCGCCCTGAGCCGCGCCATCTGAGACACAATGTGATCTAAATTCTTTTATGGAATTGGAGGAACTTCACACTCCCTTTAAGAGTGGCGGAGGCTGCACGGCGCGGCGAGGGGAGGAAAATATGTAGTGAGTGAGAGATCGATGTTCCCCGGGGCGGCTGTGGCTTCTTGTTGCTCCTTTGTCCCAGGGCGAGTCGTGAAGTGAGTGCAGGTGACTCACCCTATTACCTCAACCATCTCCTCCCCTCTCTCGCTCTCTAATAGCCCCCTCCTCCCATTCTCCCAGGCTCCCCTCGTTCTTATCTCATCATCCACCTACCTACCTTTCCCCTCATCTAAATCACCCTTCCCATTCTCCCCTTCACTCCAGACACCCCTCACCCCTATTCCCTCATCTACCTATCTCCCCTCTCCCTTAAATTATCCCTGCTCTTTCTTCCCTTCTCCTCACACGTTCCTTTCTTCATCCACTCGTCTTCGTTTCTTTCCTTTATTACCCTCTTCTTTTCCTTTCATCCTAGGTATCCTCCAGTCCTCCTATCCACTTATTCCCCTCATCCTTATCACCTAATTAACACTGATACTAACACCCACTACGTTATTAACACATACGGACTTCATAACACCTATCCACTTTCACTTTTCTATCCACACATCCACTCACCACATTGCCTGTACTCCATCCATTGTCAATCCACTTAACACCTCTTCTCATCCACCCACACACACACTCACACTCTCTTCCCACTAGTACGTCCACACCACTCCACATTCATCCACCCGTCCTAACACTCCACCTCACACTCCCCAAACACTCTCAAGACAACTTCCCCTCCAAGGACAGACACACGGACAAACGGACACGACAAACTGAGTGACCGAGGCAGGGAAACAGACAGGCAAACAGACACGTCACTGGGGAACCAATAGACAGACACACAGAGGGGAGGGGAAGACAGTACAGAGCAGTGTTTGTCTGTCTGTTTGTCTGTCTGTCTGTTATATTGTAGTGTTTTTTTATGTTGTGTTATATTTGGCCTTTTTTGTTGGTGTTTCTTCAAAAATTAATGCAATGTTAAATGAAATACATATTGATTGGTGAGAGAGAGAGAGAGAGAGAGAGAGAGAGAGAGAGAGAGAGAGAGAGAGAGAGAGGAAAAAGAGAAATTGAAAAGGGCATCAAATTGAAGTGATCTTTCCCACTAATACCATTTTCTTGATAATTGATAAATGAAAGAGGGGAAGGGAGGGCACGGGAGGGGAAAAATGTAGGGGTTCTCTGCCTAATCTATTTCAACGCTGTTTATAACATTCAACGCTCGGTGCAGGTGTGTGTGTGTGTGTGTGTGTGTGTGTGTGTGTGTGTGTGTGTGTGTGTGTGTGTATCTGTATGTCTGTTTGTCTATGTATTTATCTACTTGTATTTTCTTTCTTTTTTTTCGAACTAGAACACTATTTTCTTACGTTTCTGTTGCTATTTTGATATATTTTGTTTAGAATTGTGTGTGTGTGTGTGTGTGTGTGTGTGTGTGTGTGTGTGTGTGTGTGTGTGTGTGTGTGTGTGTGTGTGTGTGAGTCTTTGTCTATCAGCCTATCAATAGTTAATGTCTGCCTGTCACACGCCAACACTCACCAGACCTGTTTTCTCCTTCAGGGACCAACAAAGAAAGCATCAGAGGGAGGAATCAGCCCTGAACTAGGGGGCGCCCGAGCTCTGGAAGGGCGCGACACCCCTGCTAGCCGCCTCTCCCCTCACCTGCATGCTGCCAGCGCACCTGTCGGTCCCCCAACCTCTAACCAAGGGCTCCACAACCTCATCATGGCTCCAGCGCTGCAGCAAATGTCACACCTCCTACACCAGCAGCTCATCAACCCTGCCCAGATACAGTCCCTCATGCACCACCAGACAGTGATGCTACACCAGCAGGTAATGTGGTGTTGTGGTGTTGGTGGTGCGGTGTGGTGTATATAGTAATGTGTTTTTGGTGGTGGTGGTGGTATGGTGTGACGGTATGGATGTTTTGTGGTGTTGTGGTGGTGTGGTGGTGTGATGGTATGGTCAGGTGTGTTTTTTGGTGGTGTGGTGGTGTTGTGGTGTGGTGGAGTGTTAGTGGTGTGGTGGAATGTTTTCGTGGTGGTATATATGGTGGTGTTGTGATGTGATGGTATGGTGGGGTAATTTTGTGGTGTTTTGGTGGTGTTGTGGTGGTGTGATTCTTCATCATTTTTTCTCTCTCTTTTTCTTCTTCTCTTCTTCATCAAAGGTTAGAGAAAGTCGTATTATCACTATTGTTTATACTCTTCTTGCTCTTCTCATTTTCCTCTTCCTGCTCCTCCTCCTCTTTCTTCTCCTCCTCTTCTTATTTTTATTATTCTTATTATGCTTCTTCTTCTTCTTCGTCTCCTCCTCCTCCTCCTCCTCCTCCTCCTCCTCCATTACTCTTACCTGGATATTCACCTGTGTGTTTTTTTGAGGTGTCCGCGCGTGTCCATTTATAAACTTTCTTGCCGCTTTGCCTTCCCTCACCTCTTAACTTCCTAACTATCCAATCCCGTCCCTCACCTCTCTTCTCTCTCTCTCTCTCTCTCTCTCTCTCTCTCTCTCTCTCTCTCTCTCTCTCTCTCTCTCTCTCTCTCTCTCAGCCCGAAGATATCCCGGATTTTCCATCAGCTTCTTAATCTGTGTCTTCCGTTTTCTTCGTAGAGTTGTTAATTCATGTTTTCTGCGGGTGGCGGCGGGTAGAGTCACAAACACTGTCTCATTTCCACTCTTATTATTGCCCCGAGGCGCCACACAGACGTAAGCCACCGCGCCAGTTCACCCGCTAGTAATGTCATTAGCGCCTCACCTTTCCAAATGTGTGCTGGCTTGATAATACCGCCTCCACTTCAATTGGTCTCTGTGTGCTTGTGTGTCTGCGTGCCTGCGTGTGTTCCTCCCTGTTCACGTTTTGCTATTTCTCTCTCTCTCTCTCTCTCTCTCTCTCTCTCTCTCTCTCTCTCTCTCTCTCTCTCTCTCTCTCTCTCTCTCTCTCTCTCTCTCTCTCTCTCTCTCTCTCTCTCTCACGACTGTTTTCCAAGACCAGAGAGATGATTAGCCAAACTGTTTCTCCTGTCCTTAGTATAAAAGTCTTGTTTATCTGTCACATGAACCGTAAAAACACCCTTGAAAATCCGTGTAACTTACTATAAACCCGTATTCTGAATCGTTTTGCTCTTTCACCTCACCGCGACTGTTTTCCAAGGCCACAGAGATAATTAGCCAAACTGTTTCTCGCGTCTTTGATATATAGAAGTCTTGTTTATCTGTCACTTGAACCGTAAAATCACCCTTAGAATTCCTTGTAATTCACTATAAACCCTCTGAAGCGTTTTCCGAGGCCACAGAGATTATTAGCTGCTTCTCAAAACTACTTCTCCTATCCTTTATGTAGAAGTCTTGTTTATCTGTCACTTGAACCGTAAAAACACCCTTGAAAATCAGTGTAACTTATAAATCCGCATTCTGAGTGACCACACGGAGGATTAACCAGGATGTCAAGACTGTCACTCCTGTCCATAACGTAGAAATCTTATAAATCTGTCACTAGGATGATAAAAAGACACTTAGAAATCCGTATAACTTCATCTACAGACTTAAAAACCCGTATAACTTCATCTAGAGCCTTTAGAATGTAGTGGAGACGCGGCGCAGAGGTGTTTCAGAATGGGAGCCTTCAGGAAGCCTTTGGGACGTGTCTGGTGGTGGTCTGAATCCCCGCAGCGCCTCAGTGTTGCTTCAGGAGAGGGTGCAGGGGGGCGGGGCGGCGGAAATGAGAGGCTGTGGTCAGTGATTCGCCTCCGCTGTTTCATTTCCACTTGTTTTGTGTTGTTCTTCAGACGTGTGGATGGAGGGGCGGTCTGTGTGTGTGTGTGTGTGTGTGTGTGAGAGAGAGAGAGAGAGAGAGAGAGAGAGAGAAAGGAGGAGTGAATGAGAAAAATAGAGACGGAAAATTAAAGAAATAAAGCCTTTCTAGCACGTTAATAACCAAAAGGTAGAAAGATAGGAGGAAGGAAAAGAATAGAAGAATAGGATGATAGAACGATAGAAGGAAGGAAGAGAATAGAAAGATAGGAAGATAAAAAGATAAAAAAAGAAATTAACAGCAACAGACCTTTTGGCCATAATGAGGCTGTTTCTGATCATTTGAATAGTCGAGACAAAAACTAAACTGAAAGAATGTGTGGAGAGAGAGAGAAAGAGAGAGAGAGAGAGAGAGAGAGAGAGAGAGAGAGAGAGAGAGAGAGAGAGAGAGAGAGAATGTGTGTGTGTGTGTGTGTGTGTGTGTGTGTGTGTGTGTGTGTGTGTGTGTTCACTCACCAGGGACACAGGAAGCTAAGTAAGGAGAGTTGGTTAAGTCTCGTGGCTTCCCCTCTTCTCTTATTCAGTCTGTTTGTATCGCACCTTGGAAAGACTCTCACTTTTTTCAATCTCACACACCAAGATATCGACCAGGGTAGAAAATTCCGTTACCTCCATTTTTTTTTAGGGGAAGGGGTCTTTGGGGTGGAGAAGGGGGTCGGGGAACGAGAAAGGGAATAGTTGTTAGGGTATTAGTGTAAAATTCTTCAATCTACTTTTTTTTTTTTTCTAGTGGTGAGGGGAAATTAGGATAAGTTATTTTTTCTGAGGGAAGAGAACGAGTAAGAGAAGGAAAATATAAAGGGAAGCTAATTATTTACAAGTTGTTTAGGACTAGCTGTGAGTGAGTGTGTGTGTGTGTGTGTGTGTGTGTGTGTGTGTGTGTGTGTGTGTGTGTGTTAGAAAGTAGATAGATTGGTTTATGAAAAGAAAAGTCTTCTCCCCTCTCCCTCTCTTTCTTTCTCTCTCTCCCTTTATCTTCTTCATTTCCTTCCCTTCACTCCTCTACCTCCCCTCTCCCTCCCTTCCCCTCCCCTCACTTCCCAACAACTAATGATAAATAAAGGGCGGGCGGGTCTTCATTATCACTTCAAGTCATACGATGATTAATTACTCGCTTGTCAGGCGCGCACACACACACACACACACACACACACACACACACACACACACACACACACACACACAGGGACACACAAACACACTCTGGTACAGATGAAAAAAATAGAGAAAGGGAGCGGCAGAGGAAAAAAAAGGGAAAAAAAAGAAAATAGAGAGAGAGAGAGAGAAAGGGAGAAAATAAAACGTTGACATTCCCTTTTCCCCACCAAATAAAATATTACCATCCAATACACGTGCCATAAAATCCCCATTAACACGTATACTAACTGGCGAACCGTCCCGCTGGCTGGATGGGCTGACACAGGGAAGGGTGGCGAACCGTCCCTGCGCTGAGTTGCACCCTTCCTTCCGTGCGCACGAGGCGAAAACAGCGAAAACAGAAAAAAACAAAAGCCGCGCGCCATTCTCCATACCGCTGGCAAATCAAACCCTCATTATTCTATTCTCTAGTTTATTTTACGCTTTTTTTTTTTTTTTTATCTTTCTGTGGACATATCACGGCCATTACGATATTGCTGACTTTATTCGGGGGTGGGGTGGGGGAGGGGTGAGGGTTGAGGATGTCGGGGGTGAGGGGTGGTAAGAGGAGACAGGTGAGAGAGTTGAAATTTATACCCGTTATTGGTGTGGTTAGCTCGCGAGGTGACTGAGATTTGATTAGGTCTGGTGGGTGAGAGAGAGAGAGAGAGAGAGAGAGAGAGAGAGAGAGAGCTTTTGTCAGTAATTTTAATCTCGTTTTCTTTTTCTTTTCTTCGGCTACTACTACTACTACTACTACTACTACTACTACTACTACTACTACTACTACTACTACTACTACTACTACTACTACTACTACTACTACTACTACTAATGATAATGATAATAATACACCTACTAATTTTCTTCTTTTCTCCTTCTTCATCTTCTTTTTCTTCTTCTTTCTATTCTTCTTCTTCTTCTCCTTTCTCTTCTTGTTTCTCTTCTTCTTCTTCTTCTTTTCTTCTTCTTCTTCTTCTTCTTTTCTTCTTCTTCTTCTTCTCAACTTTCCATTCGAGTTAATAAAATACAAGTTACTTACACGATTTTGAACCAAGACACGAACACAAAGGAAGGACAAACAGTAACAGACTAAGTGACCCTTGCAAGTAGGAAGAAGAGGAGGAGGAGGAGGAGGAGGAGGAGGAGGAGGAAGGAGGGAGAAATATATCAATGTCCCGTTTCATATTCATTATTGTCCAAAGCAAGAATTGAGGACACGTATT
>NC_059288.1:2997500-3042500 GCF_017591435.1 Portunus trituberculatus
GAGGAGTAGAGAGAGAGTGGAGAGCCGAACACGATGACAGGAGATGAGGGAGAGGTGGAGGAAGAGGTTAGGATGAAGAGCGGCGCTGGAAGGTGGAGATTAAGACAGTAATAGAGCAAAGTGGAGTACAGAACCCCGATGAGATGTGACGGAGGTGGAAGAAGCGCTTAGAGTAAAGAGACATGGAGAGGGAGGAGTAGGAGGGAGAGCGGTACTGGGAGAGTGAGGAGAGCGACGCCTTTACCGGGGAGGGGGAGGGAGGGAGGGCTGGGTAAGGATGGCCGGGATGAAGTTATTGCATAGCTGTTTATTCGTAGCCTGGCTAGTTGCTCGCCAGCCGCAGTGAGGGGCAGACGTGTGTGTACTGCTCTTACTGCCTGTCTCCGCGCTCTCGCCTCGCCGCGCGCCGCACCGCCTCATTCGCTCCACCGCTGAATCAACTCCAAGATTTATTGCCGCCGAATTCCCTCTTACACACGACTTCACTTTGTCCCGCTGCGAGTGTGGCCTTGAGATATACTAACGACGTGAAGTGCCCAAACCAATGCGTCTGTGGGGAGTGAGGAGAGCGGAGGAGGGTCTGGTAACTCTGGTTGTCTCGCAGCAAAGTTCATACTCCAAGTCCCCTTCGTCTTCACGCTCCTCCCGGTGACTCCATGCGAGGACTATTATCTTACCAACCTCCGCCGTCCTCTATGTCACTGAACTGAATTTCTAGCGAGTGTTTTTTATTACCATTCCCGATGTTAGCGCTGGAGACTCCGATGGATTTATTTCACGTAAGTCTATGGTATTTTCTCTATCATTTTGTGTGTGTGTAGGTGTACGGAGTAGGTAGAGTCCGTGTGTGTATGAGCGTGTACGTGTGGGTGTGCGTGCACGGAGCTATGTATGTGGGTTATGGTGGTGATGGTGGTGAATTTGCGCTAAGTTTGTTAAGGATTCGTGTCTATGTGATTCGAGAGAGAGAGAGAGTGTGTGTGTGTGTGTGTGTGTGTATGTTAGACGCTTTGAGAGGACGTAAAAAGTAAAAAAAAAATAAAGTATTGTTCATTATAAGTAGCAGTAGTGAAGCTAGCTATGAAAGAGTAACAATTGAAATGTTAATAGTATCAAAACCATCACCACCAGTAGTAGCAGTAATAGTAGTAACAGTAGTAGTGTTATCATCATAAGTAAAATCCGTTAGCTGGCGGGCAGTTATCACTTTTTACGTAGATTAAAGAAAGGAAAAGATTTAAGCCTTATCTAAACTAACCATAGTCAGGCGGAGACAGCGACGCGTGTTTAGCATAGTGGCGGAAACCGTACACCAAGATAGAGAGAGGCAGATGATAAACTTCACATTTCACCCTCAGCTTCATACCTCCCGGGGAAATCCCACTTTTTAAACGCGCTCACCCTTCTTACTCTTTACGTTTGAGCTACAGAAGTGAACCCGGAGAGATAAAGAGGGCGCGGTAGAGATTCAAGATGGGCAGTTCTGTTTCTCCTCTCGTTCTGTCCCTGGTGTAAGACGGTGCTTCTTATTGGGGTGTAAATGCATCAGCAGTAGCTATATTTGGTGTGTTACGTGGTGTGATGGTGTTATTGTGGTGTTCGTGTTGTGACGGGGAGAGTAATGGGTGTTGCTGTTGTTGTTGTTGTTGTGATGATAGTGGTGGTGATGTATTGGTAGTAGTGGCAGTGCAATTGTAGTAGTTGTAGTTGTTTGTTGTTATAATAAAAGTAGTAGTAATGGCAGAAGTAGTAATAATAGTCATAGCAGTAGTATAAGCGGTGGTAGTAATAGTAGTAGTAGCAACAGTATCAGAAATAGTACAAAACCTGCAAAGAATATAAAAAACAAAACAACAACAACAACAGTAACAACAACAACAACAACAACAACAACAAAGAAGGCAAACAATCAACCCAACCACCCACCTACCCACTAACCATCCATCCGCCCATCCACCGAACCTATCCACCCATCTATTACCACCCAAACAATACAGGCACCGGGGCACCAACCACCTCTCACCTGGCAATGACGAAACACCTCACCTGTCCCTCACTCACCTGTAATCATTAACCCACTCGGCCCATCATCGGTACACACTTAGGTGGTAATGTGATTTAGCAATTTTTTCCCGTTTTTTATTTTTTTTTCCCGCGGCGGAGGCTTTGAGGGGAGTGAGCGGGAGTGGAACCGGGGATCAGGGAAAGGAGGAGGTGGTTGTTTTTTTTTCTTTTTCTTTTTCTTTTTTTTTTTTTTTTTGCCACGCATGTAGTGGTTTGAAATAGATTTGTTGTTATTTATTTGCTCTTTTTCATCTTTTTTTCTTATTTTTTTTCTTTCCTTGATTTTCCTTTTTTTCTATTTTCTATTTTTTCGTAAGTCTGAATGTGAAGATAATTTCGTTTTTCATCCATTTCTATTTACACTCATTATTGTCTTTATATGAATTATGTATTTTTCATTATTTTCTTTTTTCTCACATCGATCGTTTCTCAGTTGCAATATAATTCATTCATCTATCCTTCACTCATTCATTTATTTCATCTTCTCATCTCTAAAATAACTTGTGTAGAGAGTAAATTCCCCATCTTTTTTTTTTTTTTTTTTTCTCTCTCCATAACATTTTTTTACTAGTTAGAGGCACCGGCACCTTTCCCTTCTTCCATAACCACCTTTGGGCCGCGGAGCCACACCACCACCACCACCACCACCTTGTTGCGGCACCAAAAAAGCAATAAATCTCACCAATAATTCGCTGACTCATTAATTTATTCCCTTTTTCTTCTCCCGTGACAATTATTCCCCACTTCCGATGTTGCTGTTTCTCATTTTCCTCACTTTCCTTTTGAATTTCCGCTCATTTCTTTGCGATGATGATTTTTATTTCCATTTGTGTCTGATCGCTGTTCACTGACCGCCGTTTCCTCCCCGCAGCAGCAGCATCAGCAGCTGGCGGAGTTGGGGCGAAAACAGCTGGAGCAAATACTGCAACAGCTTCAGGAGCAACTGCAGGTCAACCTTATACAGCAGACGCAGCTCATGCAAACACCCGATAAAGTAAGTTTTTTTGTTTCTCTCATTTTTCCTCTTTTTCCTCTCCCTTCGCTTCTCATTTCCCCATAGAGTGAGTGTTTTGTCTTTTTCCTCTTCTTTTCCTCTCCCTTTCTTCCTTTTCTTCTCTCTTCTCTCATTTCCCGGTAGCTAAAGTAAGATTTTCCCTTTTTTCAGTTTTGTCCTTTTCTTTTTTCCTCTTCCCGTTGTACTTTTCCTCCTTCCTCACTTCTCTTTTTTTCCTCTCCTTTTTACCATTTCCTCGCCTTTTTCTTATTTCCTCGCCTTTCATTTGCTCTTTTTCCTTTCCTTTTCTCTCTCTTCCTTCTCTTTTCATTCCTTATAAAGTGAGCGTTATACCCTTTTCCTCTCGCTTTCCCATCCTCTCCTCTCCCTTCAACTCTCGTTCTCTAGCGTCATATAATCTCAGTTCAATATTTTAGTCAATTAATATCAATTCTCTATTTTTCTTTCATTCCGAACTCTCAATTCTCCTTTCTCTTGCCTCTGTTCCCTATTGTTATTCGTATCACTTTCTTTTCCTATTCATAATGGATATCTCATACTCTCCTCCTCCCCCTTCCCTTCCTCCTATTCATCCATCTCCTCCTTTTCTCTCTAATTCTAATGCGTATCTTTCATCTTCCCTTTCCTCTTCCTTTTCACCTTTCCCTTTCTTATTTTCCGACCCCTAACACGCTTTCATCTTTTCTCTTTTCCTTCTTCTCCCTTCCCCATCTTCTCTTTTCCAATTTTCATTCACTTTATTTTCTCCTTTCGCCGTCTTTAAACGCTTTCCCGTCTCTTCTTATTCTTCTCGTCCTTTTTCACTTTTTACGCTTCTCTATTTTTATTTCCTTTCCATTACACATTACTCTCTTATCCATTGTTTCTTTTATCTTTCCCATGTCTTCTTGTTTTATTTTTCCCTTCTTTTTATATCCTTTCCATTCCACTTTCTTCACTGTTTTCCTTACCTTTCCTTACCTTGCATAGCCTGTAACACTCCTTTCCTACCGGTTCAGCCTCTCACCTGTCCCTCCACGCACCTTAATTACCCCACACACACTGTCGGCTCACTGGTAAAGACCCTATCGCAGTTCAACACTAGTTCAAATCTCACTCGTTCCTGTAGTTTGGGATTAGCATGTTCTCTTTCGTCCTTTGTTGTCAGAAGTACCTCTCTTTAGCTCGCATACTCTCACACCAAGAGATCACACAGGTATACAAGATGTGTGTGTGTGTGTGTGTGTGTGAATGACTGTAATGTTGCTCTCTCTCTCTCTCTCTCTCTCTCTCTCTCTCTCTCTCTCTCTCTCTCTCTCTCTCTCTCTCTCTCTCTCGTGTACAGATTTACGCGAGTTTTCGTTACGCGCCTCCTTGTTTACGCGGACCCTCGCTCGCTTGCGCCGCTCACCTGTTCCCTCCCGCGCCCAGGTAAAGGAAAAGGGAAAAAATTGGGTTAATGTCCATGTGGAAAATAATAGCAATGGTAATCGGTTCTTTGGTAAACAGAAAAGGGTAATGGTAGTAATTTGTGGGGCCGGGGGCGGGGGGGGCGATTTCTTTTCTTTATTATTTTCTTGTTGTTTCCCCGATAAAGAAAATGAGATAAGTGTAAAGTAATTAGTGTTTTTGTTTTTAATGTGTAAATCTAATGATGGTGATGATAATAAGAGATGAAGACGGACGATAATAGACGATAAGGATAATGATGATAATGGTGGTAATAGCTGCATTCGTAAAGGATAATGGGAATAATAATAATGATAATAATCGGTGCATGGATAACTGAGATTGATAACAGTAGTAATAATAATAATAATAATAATAATGGAGTTTTTATTAATCTTCCTTCTATAGTTTGTATTTCTTTAACGATGATGAAACAGGATTATTAAAATATTTCCAAGTAATTTCCATGGAGACGGTCAAAATTTCCGCAGGTAACTCACTCACTCACTCTCAGGTAAATTCACACTATGGCGTACCTTATATAGAAAAGACTCAATAGCGTTAATCACTCGCTCACTCGCTAAATCACTTCACTCACTCACTCACCCAAGTAGATTCACCTGATCTAGAAAAGAATCAGGTAACTCACTCACTCACTCAGGTAAATTCACACTATGGCGTACCTTATATAGAAATGACTCAATAACGTTTATCACTCACTCACTCACTCACTCACCCACTCACCCAAGTAAATTCACCTGATCTAGAAAAAGAACCAATGATATCTTTACCATCACTTTCCCTCACTCATTCTCCCACTCACTCGCTCACTTAATCCGTCACTCTCACTTGTCGCACTCACTCACTCACTCGCTCATATAGAAAAACAACTAGTTATACCGGCAGTCATCCATTTAATCACTCACTCATTCACTCACTCTCTCCGATCAGCGAAGGAAGGGGCCGCTATACTAAAGGCGGCGCTGAAGGGAAGACGCCCTCACTCACGCCCTTCCCGTACACAGTTCTATAGTTTCCCTTTTTTATTATTTATTAGTTGTTTAGCGAATACCTTTGCCTGTGCGCGTGATTAGAAGGGTTGATTAATGTGGAAAGGTAAGCACAGGTGTGAAACAAGAGGCCTGTTACGTATTTTAACTGCTAATCTTTCGTCCATGTCTTTATTTTTCGTGTGTTTTTCCGCCGATCTGTTTGTGTTTAGCGAATAACCACGATGCTCTTTTGTTCGTGTCCTTACTGTGGATGTTTCATAGTGAGGACATAAAAATTGGCTCATCTCAGTGGACCTTTCTGTTTAATCGTTTATGCTGCCTTTAGCCCGTTTCCGTACATAAAGAAAATGATAATAATAATAAGGGAAGCTATAAGAAGCCATCAGGTCTACATGTGGCAGCCCCTGTAGGTAAGATAGCGGTTTTTTCACCTATCGTCCCATAAGAGCATAAGAAAAACAAGGATGGGAGAACTAGTTGCCTCTGTTCTTTTGTTCGTTCTCCTCATAGGGAGGAATTTCATGAGACAGCGATTAATTCTAGTTGTACGTGTAGAAAGTGTGATAACTGGCATGGAATGTATACAAAGATTTAGTTAAATGTAAATGAGTGTATGATTATTCACATCGCGAGCGTAATAGAGGAAGAATAGTAAGAATAGTAATAGTTACCGTGCACTGGATACAAACATCGGAGTTTCAAGGTAGAATTGTGCTAAGAAATTATTAGTTAGTAGTAGTAGTAGTAGTAGAGGTGGTGATAGTAGTGGCGGTGGGGATTAGCAGTGGTAGTATTAATTGTTAGCATCACCATTAGTTTGTTTTTATTTTCATTAACAATTTAATCTATCCCTAACGTAACCTAACCTTAAGCTAACTCAACCAAGCCCTAGTCCTCTCTAACCTAACCTAACTGAGCTCTAACATATCCTAACCTAGCCTATAACAAACTAAGCCAAACCGAGCTCTGACCTAACCTAACCCAACCCAACCCAACCCTAACGTAACCTAACCTAATCTAGAATGTTCAGTCCTCACTATTCACAACAGAGTCTGAACCGAACTAGGAAAGCACAATAAAATCACTCTTATTAATTCTCCACGCCAGCTTCAAATTCCACATACATTTTTTTATAAGTTACTTATAAAAATACATTAAGAAAAAAGATGGGAGAGAGAGAGAGAGAGAGAGAGAGAGAGAGAGAGAGAGAGACTGGTAGGTAAATGCAATATGAATCGTGAAATCAAAATAATTACGAAGAAAAATATTAATTTGAGAACTTTATATGAGATTTCTTGAAGCTATTTTTTCATTTTCTTTTTTTCTCCTTTCTCTCTCTCTCTCTCTCTCTCTCTCTCTCTCTCTCTCTCTCTCTCTCTCTCTCTCTCATGGACAAATTTTGTGGTTTTCTTTGTAAACTCACAAACAGCGCAGAGAGAGAGAGAGAGAGAAAGAGAATCAGCATTTTATTATTATTATTATTATTATTATTGTCATCATCATTGCGATGAGTAAGCAGTTTTCATCATCAATGTCGTCCTCATTATTATTTTCATTACCATCACATGCTATATTTAACTTCCGAATTTGTCTTTTCCTGCCAATAGAGAGAGAGAGAGAGCGGATGCGAATGAGTAAGGAGCTGTGAGTATGTGTGAGTTTCGGGACAGCTTCCTGTTGCCTAACGAGTGAATGAATGAAGGATGAATGAATGAATGAAGCGTTACCCGATGAAGGAGTATTTTTGGAGGTAAAGCGCTTGAAAATAATGATCGTTGAGTAATTTCATCCATTCAACAACAACAACAACAATAACAAGTCACCATTAGAGAAAATGTGTGAAATATCTATAAGTATCCGCAAGAAAGGAGGTAATAGCGATATTTTGCCATTTCTAGTCAGTGCAACTTGTGAAGGTGACTGGCGGATAAGAGAAGATGTCCCAGAATGGCTAGTAATTAAGGAAAGATACGCCAAATAGCAAAGGAATGATTAAGATAAAGATATGTAGAATTATTGATTGACGGTTTGGAGAAGTGAAGCTATAAGATTATTCCTTTGGCTGTAGATGAAGCGACCAAAGATGATGATAATAGTGGTAATAGTAACGGTAATTTAGTTAAGGTAACAGTATATAAGCTAATTCGGTAGTTATTCCCCGAGAGAGAGAGAGAGAGAGAGAGAGAGAGAGTGGGTGAGTGTCCTTACTGTGATTATCAGGTTTATCATACACAAATCTACCAAAGCTGTTAATATTCAAAGCCGCGTCCTAATTACAGTATAGACATTTACCTGCGCCGTGAAATTTCAAGGCACGCCGTGTTAATTGTATAGAAATGTGATTGGCGCGGTGAAACTTATTGACACTAACCCGGCAAGCGTAACTTCGCCCATTCATCGGCGGCGGAGAAACTGATTAACCGAACTAAACGTGGGGAAAGTGAGCGAAATCCACCGCCGGGCCGCTGCAGCTACAGGTAACCACTAAATACGCCGCTGTGTTGTATTAATCAAGGTATATTTATTCTTTTAGCGTTCACCACATCCGCTAATCGCTAAGGACAAGCTTGTAATGTTCCTAATAAGGTTGAGTAGGAGGGACGGTACTAACTGGTTGCCGCCTTACAAGGGTCCAAGTGGTAGGTAGTGATGCGGCCTTGTCTTGTCTCGCCTTGTCTCACCTTGTCTCACCTCATCTTGTCTTGTCTCATCAGCCGCTCCCCACAACACCTCATTATCGAGTTACGGTGAGAGAGGGATAATACTAACGCTGTGTGGATTCCGTGTCTCTTCTTGTGTCAGGAGCCGAGATGCCTTTTGTTAATGTAATTCTCGTCACCTCCTCGCAGACACGCTTCTTCTCGACACTCATTCACACCCGAGTCTTTTATTCCTCCGCGCGGCAAAGTAGTTCCCGCTGCTGCTCCGCCCCGTGTGTTTTATGCATGAATTATTGCGGTGGGAACAAAAAAGTATGGTAATGTCACGTTTAAGTATCGCGTGCCGTCATGCAATCCCGCGGCCACTGTGTCGTGGAATCGAGCGAGAGAGTGATTGGGGAGTTAATAAGTGAGGGCGAGGGAGCCAAAGTTGTGTTGACATTTCTGGGTTCGTCGGGGAATTGACACATTTGGCCGCTACCTCACCTCACGCGTCCGTCACGCAGCATACCAGTGCTGCTCCAACGCCCCTTCACCGCCGCTGCCTGAAAATACTTAAGAAACACTTGAAGATAAGTACATCCAAGAAACTCATGTCGGTCACTGCTCTCCCAGCCTTGGTTTCGGGACTTAGTGAAGCCTCGAAACACCGAGCAGTGAACCCATCGCCCGCCTGCCCTGCGAGCCTCAGTGCTATCCAAGACCTTACAGTGTACCTTCCTCCTAGGCGCCGCAAGCAGGGCGCGGCGGTACTGCTGTGTTGCTGTTGTGTTTTTGTTTGCCTCGTCAGCCGTGCGTGCGTGAGACAAAGGACAGTCATTGTTCGTGGCCGTGGCGTAGCGCTGAGTCATCCTGCAGCGCATCTTCCTCCGCTCAACAGTAGAACGGGCATTGCAAGTTCGCGCCCACCGCTGGTTACTTGGGCGGCGATTGGCGGAGCGGAGCTGTGCGGCTGGCGTGGAGTATGCGGCATGCGGCGGTGACCATGGTGTGTGTGTGTGTGTGTGTGTGTGTGTGTAATGTCATCTTGTTGGTGTTAATGGCTAGTATTACCATGATGTCTTCTTCCTCCCCCAGACGAAGGTGTCCGGGCCCTTGGCGCAGCTCGGGGCGCAGCAGCAGCAGTTGGTACAGCAGCTGCAGGCCGTACAGCGCCAGTACCTCCTGCAGTCCGGCCTGCACCCCGGCCTGCACCACCACAATGGAGAGACAAGTAAGTATTATACCACACGCCAATCAGACACGCTTGCCTGCCCTCGCCACCACACTCGCCACCACACGGCTCCCTCCCACCAGACTTTTTTACCCAACACCACACACCGCGCTCCCCGTAGCCTGCACTGAGCCTTACCCATGGCCTGCATAGCGGCGTGCAGGCCAGACGAGCAGGCCATAAGCAGATGCAGGCCAGGAGCAAACGGACCTTAACTAGAGTTCAACAAGTCATTTTAAGCTAAAAATTCACCGCCGCTGGTCACTTACCGGCGAAAAGTGATCCAGGTGAACGAGTGGCCAGGTGAACCAGTGCCCAGGTGAACCAGTACAACCACCAAACACCAGTGCTAGTGCCGCAGGGTGCCGGGTCTGTAACACATCGCACCGCACGTGTCCCCGCCAGCCAGCAGTTAGCGCCGCAGCCTCGTCGCTCATAAACAGTCATTAAAACAGCTTTTATCTCCTACTTAATCTCTCGCCTGGTTCATGTGTAATGGATTGGCTGGTTGTTGTTTTTGTTTGACATTGTTTTCCCTCAATTCGCGTAAATACCAGAGCGGCGGGAAACCTCTGGGGGGACCGTGTGTTCACTATCCACACACACACACACACACACGGAATGGTCTTGCTGTCAACTTTTGCATTTTGGTTTTATCATAATTTCATTGTTTGCGGTTACTTTTTTTATTATCTTATTGTTTGCTGGTTTTTGTGCTTTGATCGATGTTACTCAAGTTGTGTGTGTGTGTGTGTGTGTGTATTTATATTCCTTAGGTTTCTTTGTTTCTTAATTGAGTTATGTAATGTGTGTGTGAATTTTGCCTAAGAAAAGTCATTCTTTTTCTTCTTTTTTTCTTTTTTGTTTCATTTGATATTTGGCGTAGCAATTTCTAGTTAATTTCTAGTTAATAAATCGTTGTTTTGGTCATGGTGAAATACAATAAACTGACACACACACACACACACACACACACACACACACACACACACACACACACACACACACACACACACACACACACAAAAAGGAACAAGAAACTAAAAAAAGAGAAAAAAAAGAAAACCACACACAAACATCCACAAAGAATAAGAAAAAGAACTAACATCAGCAATCAATAAGTAAAAACTAGTAACAGAAAACTAGTAACAAACACAAAAATAGCAACACAAACACAAAACTAGTAACGCAAACATAAACATTCACAAAAAAACAATAAATGAAAGAAAAATCAATAAAACCAATGAATTAAACACGATTACAAAGCACTAGAGGAGCAGGTAACAGGTAGTAATGTCCTCCTCCTTCAGGGTCTCCGCCAGGTGTCCCCAGCGAAGGGAACTCGTGGAAGGACAGGAGTGAACGATCAGAGACGCCTTCCCCGCACCACCATCACAACAACAACAATAACAATAACAACAACAACGAGAGAGATCAGAAACCTATGCCGCCTCCCTCTGCTAATGGTAAGTGATGTGTGTCTTCCTCTTTATCTATCCTCCTCCTCCTCCTCCTCCTCCTCCTCCTCCTTGTCTGTATGTTACTCTTCTTCATATTCCTAGTTCTCTTCCTCTTCATTTTCGTGTTCCTCCTCCTCTTCAGTTTTATCATTATCTTTCTCCTCCTCATTTTCATCTTCCTCTTCATTTTCGTGTTCCTAACTTCCTACTACTCCCATTTTTATCTTCCTCCTCCTCCTCCTCCTCCTCCTCGTGATCCTTCACCACCTCATTCATGTTCCTCCTCCACTTCATCTTTATCCTCCTCCTTCCCCCCTCCCCTCTTCTTTCCCTTTTTTTTCTCGTTCCTCTCTCTCCTTTCTCGTTGTCTCTCCCTTCTCTTTCTTCTCACCTTCATTCTCTCCCTTCAAGTAGGCAGGCAGAGAAGGCGGCGGGGAGTGGAGAGTGTAAAATATAAATTACTCTTTTAAACTGTCGAAGTAGAATAATGAATTGCGGTGGTGTTAGTTAAATAAATAGATGAGTTTTTATTAATCTTATTTAAAACCGCTAATATTTTTAACCTCAAATTAATCAAATAAGTATCAAGTAGAATGTAACTTTTTTTATTAACGTCATTTTATCTTTTTTTATTCACTTATTTGTTTGTTTGTTTGTTTATTTTCCTGTGTTTCGAAGCGTTAGTTGTGAACCAATAGAGTGAAGCGTTCGAACGGGAAGATAAGGAAGTACACGCGTTGAGATTTTCGACTCTTTGAAGCTTCGGTCTTTGTGTTGCAGTGTTGGGCTGTGTTGTGTTGTGTTGGCTGGGGGAGTAGTAGTTAGGACTGTAAACTATCTATAATCCGTCTTTAATCTTTGGATGGGTGGATGGACTCTCTCTCTCTCTCTCTCTCTCTCTCTCTCTCTCTCTCTCTCTCTCTCTCTCTCTCTCTCTCTCTCTCTCTCTCTCTCTCTCTCTCGGGTTGAGAACTTGATAACAACCAGTCTTTATTAACAGACTAAGTAGCAAAGAAGAGGAGGAAGAGTAGTAGTAGTCGTAATTGTGGGAGGAGGAGGAGGAGGAGGAGGAGGAGGAGGAGGAGAGGAAGTACCAGAATTGCTTTCCATTAATTTATCGATCATTTTTACTCCAGGAACCGAATTTCATGCATTAGCGTGTTACTTTTTGCCTTCCACTGAATTACCTCGCCTCCGTTCAGCGCTCGGCAGTATAATTAGGATATATTTGGGCATAAATATAAGCCTGTGTAGCTGTGTGCGGTATTCTGTCACTGGGCGCCACTCCGCTCGCTCCGCCACACTCTGTAAACATCAATTAAAACTAACTACCAGACTTGTAGATGTTGACACGAGAGCAGCGGCCAATTTGGAAGAGAGAATTTCCCGCTGGTGGCGTGAGTGTGGCGGCCGCCGCGAGATGGCACCACTTTCCTTGTTGCTGCCTCCCACACGCTCCCTCCCTCACCCCCACCTCCCTCCGTGCAACATGCTGGCCGCGCGCCTCCTCCCGCCTCGTACCTTCCCCTTCCCGCCTCCACCCACTTCCTCCCGCCCTTCAAACTTTCCCAGCCGGCCACACGCGTCTCTATCTCGGCTAAGATGTATTGAATTTAACCTCTAAGCTGCCATCCACGCGAGGCAGGGCGGCGCCTCCTGTCAGCCTCCCCGCCCCCGCCTCAATGCGCCTTCCTCAGAACTCAGACTTGTGGGAGCTTTACATGTTAGGCAGTAAATATTTCCATTGGTTTATTATGCGTTGGAGAATAATGCCAGTCTGAATTGAAGATGCAAGGTGGAGGATCAGGAAGAGGAGGAGGAGGAAGGTGAAGAGAGCAGGAGAATGCAGAGAGAGAGAGAATGGAGGAAAAGGAGAGAGGAAAACTAAGAGAAGGAATAGGAGGAATGCAAACTAACGAGAAGAAATAAGTGAATAATTAAGAAGAAAATAGAAAGAGAAGGAAGGAAGATGAAGAGAGCAGGAGAATGGAGAGAACGGAGCAGGAAAAGGAAAAAAAGAGGAAAACTTAGAGAAGGAATAGGTGGAATGCAAACTAACGAGGACGAAGAGAATACGATAATTAGGAAAAAATAAAAGAAGCGTGGTAACGAAAATAGCGAAAGGAGAGAAAACAGGAGGGAAAATAAAAAAAAGGAACGGAGGAGAAAAATTTCTAACTAGGAAGAGTAAGAAGATAACAAGGAGGAGGAAAAACACTATGAAGGAGTAGGAGGTGGCGAGGAGAAAATTACGAAAGAGGGAGGAAAGATAACGAACGAGAAGAGAAGACAACGTGTGATAGTAGAATCAGTTGAGTAGAATCAGTAGTAGGATCAGTAATAGATAACTCACAAAACCCAGTATCCCATAGCACACCTGCTTGTCCCGCACCAACACATCAGGTGATTAACAGGTTATTAAAACATAATTTCCCCTTTTTCATATCTTTACTTGTATATCCCGGAAGCATAACAGGTAACTAACAGACAAATCAACCATTATTTCTATATTTAACAAGACATAACTTTATCACTATCTCAGAAGTATTACAGATAACTAACACAAATGATCTCTCCTCTATATCTTTACCTGTATCTCGGAAGTGTGACAGACACTCAATAGGTAAAACAGGTAACACATTTCTTCTCTTTCATATTTTTACCTGTATCCTAAAACGCTTGTATCTCGGAAGCATAACCGGTATTCAGTAAGTAAATAGGTAACTTAACACATTTCTTCTCTTATATATTTTTATCTGTATCCTAAAACGCTTAAAAGATGTCTAACAAGTCTCTTTCTGTGTACAGGTCGCGAGATGAACGGCTTGGGCGGCGAGGATGATGATATGACAGGAAGGCGCAGTGGTCACCCGCTCTATGGCCACGGCGTCTGCAAGTGGCCAGGCTGTGAGGCGATCTGCGACGATAACCATACCTTTCATAAGTGAGTAAAGAGACAGGAAGAGGGCGGGTGGGGTAGGAATGGGGGAAGTGGTCATCTGTATCCTGTTTTCTTCCATATGTTATCATCTTCGTTTTCTTTTGGCCTGATTTGGTGGTTTTAGTTCCTCCTCTGATTATTGGTAAGACTTGTATTCATTATTTTGTTTGTGTTAAGTTTAGTTATTTATTTGCTTCCGTATACTGTTTAAAATTCATTGACTCACCTGGTACACCTTTCCCTAATCACTAGTTTCTTCTTTTGCATCTGACTTTCTTGTGGGTGTTCATCATGACAGCGCGTTGCTTCTTGTGTTGCTAATTGTTTCGTCTCAGTTAAAGGGTTGGAATGAGTGGAGACAATTTTATTCTTTTCCCATAAATTATTATTATTATTATTATTATTATTATTATTATTATTGTTATTGTTATTATTGCTGACTAGAACATCGTGCACTGCTACGTAAAAACTTTCTTTGCCTAGATAATATCAATGATTGGCAAACTTTTTATGTCTACGGGAATCAAACTCATATTATCCCGATAATGTACGTGTTTCATAATCCATCGTTCTAAGGGCCGTGTTCATATACGATTTGCTCTCGCTACTACTATTTTCAAAGGTCATAGAGGTGATGATTGTACGACAAAGTAATAGAGAGAAAAAAAAAAGTAAAAAAAAAAAAATGTAACAAAAACTAGTAATAAGAATATTGAATTTTTTTTTTTTTATCATATTTCGGACCTATCCTTCCTAACCACTTTTACTTTTTGCCTAAATAAAAATTACTACCGTTTGTCTTTTCATGATAATATTTTTCCTTGCTTAAATTGTCTGTTATTTTTTTCATCCCAGATAGTTTTTCCCGAGTACCAGAGATGATAAATCGGGCTCTCAAGAGTGACTTTCACTGTTGATAATGCAAAAATCGTTTAAACTGTCATTGGAATCGTAAAAAAATATAAAGAAAAACGTATAACTTCAACTAAAGTCTTGTGAATGTAGTGTAAGTGCGGCGTAGCAGTGTTACAGAATATGGCTCTAAAACACGGCACTTCTTGCTCAGAAACTATTTTCAGAGTTACTGGGTCACACCTTATGGCTGAGGCGCTATTTAATATTTATTGAACGTGTGCGTGTTGTGTATTTATTTCGGAGTGAGAATTGTATGGAATTGTGAATATTAGATTACTGAATATAAGTACGATAGTGTTACTTTCATTGTACGATAGCGGCCTGAGTGACGGAATGGTAGTATTGCGTGCTGCGAGATACTGAATCGAGTCGTACTTAAATATACAACCACCACACTTCATAGAGAGGATTTCTATCAATACTTATACATGTGTTATTTTAGATCTTTATCGCTATTATTCTTTATTTTTTTTTTTCTTTTTTCTTTTGACTTCCCTATTTCGCCGCTTAGTATTGTTGTTATTGCTTGTGTTGTCATTCTTCATTTTTTTGGGGGGGCTTGGGGTTCATTTAGTAGCTGAGCGTGGGGGGCGGGGTTCATTTAGTAGCTGAGCGGTGCAGTCTTCATAGCAGCGGCGTGTGTCGGGTAAGTCTGGCGTTCGAACCTCCGCCGTGCGTTCGAAGCGGAGAAATAGCGCTATTGTGTTTGATCTACCGCTAGAGTAACATTAATTGCTCATCGCGGTGGAATGAATGAGTTTTCTTGGTTTTCTAGTATGGTTTGAAGTTTTTGTTCATATATCAAATCCTTTTCTCGTTATTTTGGTTTATATATCATTATTTTTACGATTGTATGCCGTTGTCTTTAATATTTTTAGTCGGGATTTTGTCAGTCGCTGTTTTGTCTTGCTTCAGTGTATAATGTATACAGGCGTGGCATCCGCCGCTATTTTTTTACGCATTAATAATATTTGTAACAATTACCTAAAGTTTGGCGCAGATTCATTGCGTATTTGTAGCTATTTTAATCAGTTTCCATGCTCAAAATTGGGTATTCCTTGAACTGCCTAATATTAATACCAACCTCAGCCCGCTTCACGTACACAACTCCAGCGGCTGTCATTTTATCGCCAGCGTGTCGACGTTTTAACTCCACTTCCGTAAACAAAACCAAATATTTGCAACTATTTGTATGTAACTCGCATTGGCGCGGCAGTGGACGGCAGCTCACCGCCATTTTCTTTCTCTCTCCCTCAGACACCTCAACACGGAACACACTCTTGACGACAGATCGACGGCGCAAGCAAGGGTACAGATGCAAGTCGTGAGTCAGCTGGAGCGACAACTCACCAAGGAACGGGACCGCTTGCAGGTGAGTCTTGCTGTGCTGACCTCATCACGCATGCACGGCGGAGAGGAAGTCATTTGTACAACTAGACAGGGAAGGGAAATCCATGTAATCCTTTTGTACACCTAGACGGGAAAGAGAGAACCGTATTAATTATTTGTAAACCTAGACAGGAGAGAGAAAACCATATTAATTATTTGTATACTTAAACGGGGAGAGAAACCATATAATTTGTACAGACATGGGAGAGAAAACCATATAATTTGTACAGACATGGGAGAGAAAATATAATTGTTTGTACACCTAGACTGGGGAGAGGAAACTATCATTTGTACAGGCACGGGAGAGAAAACCATTGCATATAATCTTTGTGCACCTAGACAGGGGAGAGAAAACCATGTAATTATTTGTAAACCTAAACAGGGGAGAGGAAACCATGTGGAAATTTTCTAGAGTGGATTAAAACGACAGAAAGGAAAGTGTAAGAGGGATGATGAGAGGCAGTGACGGAAGAGTGAAGGAGTGTGCATGACTGTCATCTCCGCCGCCATCTGTGCTTTTAAAAACATCTTGGCGTTTGATGTCTTCTTTTTTTTATCAACATTTAGAAGTTATTACAACTTTTCAATAATGGCAAGTTAACAAAGAACCTGTGCATTTTTCGTGTGCTTCGGAAACTGTCTTAATGCAGGAAAACAAAAAACGAACACTGGGTTATCTATAGACAATCTTCCGCCTCTCACTCCCCGATCCTTCACGCCCCACTAACCCTCTCCCCCTATCGTGTACTTTCAGGCCATGATGAACCACCTACATATGAACAAGCAGCAGCAGCAACAACAGCAGCAACAGCAACAACAGCAGCAACAACAGCAACAGCCGCCACATCTACCGCCACCTCGCGTTTCCTCCCCCGAGCCGCCGCCCCCTCAGCCCAAACCCCTGGTGGAGCCGCCCACGCAGGTGTGTACGTGATTGTCGGCATAATGAAGCAAGGAAGAAGTGTTCGTGTTTATGTCCGCGCTTAAAAACCTGCCGGGTCTATAATCTTGAAATACTGGGAGGGTTTTGTGTGCGGTGGTGGTGGTGGTGGTGGTGCTTTTTTTTCTGTTCTTTCTTTCCGTGTTTATTTTTATAGACTCTTTTACACGAAGGGAAAGTGTTGCTCCTCCAGACACCAGTAAAGTAGGAGGGAATATTTTCACTGCAGTTAACGCACGTGAATCATAAACAATAGAAGTCTTGCGGCGAGACACGAGAATGCCGAGTTGTGCGTTGGTTTGTTCAACACCCGCCTTCCACCTAACTGCTACTAATAATAATTTAACTATTCTAGCGTGGATGGAGCATAAAAGTTTAGCACAAAGCTTGAATAAGTTTATCAGATACTCTTGTGTCTTCCACCTAACTGCTACTAATAGTATTTTAGCTGTTCTAACGTGGATGGAGCCCAAAAGTTTAACACAAAGCTTGAATAAGTTTATCAGATATTCTCGTGCCGCGGAGACGCCAAAAATCTGTTCATTTATTTCACTTTGTTTTCGGCGGTTCTTTTAGGCTCAGTGTTAATGTAAAGCCATTATTGTTTGTCCCGCAGAGCCCTGGTGGCATCCTCCCGAAGCTCGGCATGAACCCCAGCTTGTTGGGCGGCGGCGTGCTGGGCCCCAACCCCCTGGGACTGCCCCACTCCCCCATGGCGCAGATGTCCCCCGTCTCCCTCTTCAGGTCAGTGCTGCTGCTGCTGCTGTTGGGATTCGTTTCTTGAGAGAAGCTTAGAGTGCTTGGGAATCTCAATCGTTTTAGTGTTTTGCGCTCTCTCTCTCTCTCTCTCTCTCTCTCTCTCTCTCTCTCTCTCTCTCTCTCTCTCTCTCTCTTTCTGTCTTTAAAAAGTTTTATTTTATTTTTTTCTTCAGTACGTATTTATTTTATTCCGATTCATATGGAATAGATTTAATTTGTTTCGCTTATGAGAGGTGCAGGCAAGCTTCATTCCGTTGGTCTTAATCATGTTTTTCTTTCTTTTCTCCTCCGTGACAGAGTAACAAATGGATTGCAAAAGGTAACCATTTCAATGCCGCCACGGCTTCTCTCGCCCGTGTCTCACTTCGCCACCCATTCTGTCCACAGCGGCATCGGCTCGCGGCACCCCCCTCTCCTACAGCCCCCCACTCCCAATACCTGCGGCCCCCTGCGCAGGAGACTGACCGACAAGAACGCCCTTCTCACCCCAGGTACGCGCCCATCCCTGCCCCCGCCCCCAGGCTCGTCAAGGGGCGGGCTAGCAGTCACTCATGTTAATAATAGTTCATAATGAGCGAGTAAGTCAGCTAAATAAAAGATAATTTGTGACAAGTTGTAAATATTGAAATATTGACTTTAAATGCCTGTCTCTCTTCAGAAGTTGTATATATGTCAGTCTTCTTTTTATTGTTCATGTTATGGTTATGAGTTCAATTTGTCAGAAATAACAAATGATTAACTCTGGAGTCAGTTTCATTCAATTGCTTTGTTCTATGATCATGTTTCATTATTATTATTATTATTATTATTATTATTATTATTATTATTATTATTATTAGTGGGTATCATTATATTTTGTTTTTGTTGCCAATATTCTGCATGGAAGTACCTCCCCTGCACTGTAAATCATTGTTCATATTTACCATAGCAGCAGTACAAGAGTTAGTGCTGATATGCCACATGTAAAGGTTTCACTTAGAAGTATTGGTGATGTGGAGAGTGGAGTGCACAGGCTGGTGACACGAGCACGCCGGTGGGCCGCGCCTCACCCCTCACGCCTCCATCCCCACCCCCAACCCCTAGCACTCAGCACTCGCCACTCACCAGCCTCCTCTGCTCTTTGTCAATGAGTGTGGGGCTTTAAACCCTCGTCGATATTCGGTCTAGAACATGTGAAAAGTAAATAAGATGCTCAATCTTGAACCAATTAAAAATGTTTGATACTCAAATTCTAACCACTTGAAGAGGTTGTTTGTATACATCGAGATTGACATTTCCATAATCTTCATTTTCAAGAGTTCTAAGCATTGATTAATTAGTGAATTCATAAACAAAATGGACGTTCAATTGCTGTATTTCACTGAGGACTGTAATGTGAGGCATGCGCCCTCACCTTTAATTGAAGGTGACCAGCCAGTACGAACAAGTGGACAGGTGGACGGGAGGTCATGTCATTATGCTTCACAAAAGAATTGCCAAAAATTACATGTCTTAGTCACATTCATTTTGATAAAGTAGTAACTTGAAAAATAAGAGTAAGGAGTGAGTGCTGGAGTGGGGGGAGGAGCAGCAGAGGTGGGGCCGCCCACCCCCCTGATCCCCGTGTAACGTAAGGCCTTGCTTGCTTTTTGCTAGGGCCACTAGAGGACTCCCAAGTGACTAGAAGGCGCCTTGCAGACCGTGCTGCTTTAGACGTTACTGAAGGTAACCAACTGCATATCCTCCCAACTTTGCACCGTCACCTTAACAAGTCATCTTTGAAGATTACCTGTTTTTATAATTTTTTTTAATTACTTTTCAGTGCTATACCTGCCAAGCATGTTTATTCCTACGATAGAAAGCCAAGCCTTATTGATCTAATACTTTCCCAATCTTGCATGTCAACCTAACTGCATCAGCCACATAACCATGCTCTCTTGCTGCTTCCCTCTCCCTACTAGTTACCTGCCAACTCCTGCTGCCTCCTGCTCCTCCCCACTCACTTCCCACACACCAGTGTCTGCTCTGACTGATCTCAGGATGTGTTGTGTTGGGAACAATTACTGGAATAGCCAAACCTTGTACTTTAAAATGTTGCTGAGGAAAGGATTGAGATCTCTTGATGTGCTCCACACTCCACATGTGACCCACCATTTTGTTCTTCATTCTTGTGAAATGTACTGAGATTGTAATGCATTTCATGGTACTGCCATTCATTCGTAACCAAGTGAGGCAAGTAGTGTGTGGCTGATCTCTGCATCATCTCACTAACAAGCTGCTGGTCACCTGTGCACCACCTGTGGACTAGCACGCGTGCCACTGCCTGCCTCAAGTCACCTGTATATGATGCAAACTGTTACTTTCTTGGCAACATTGTATAGTACAAATCTTACCATGATTTATCATCCTTTTCACATAGTTGTTGCCTGGGCTTTGTTTCATTTATTCCCAACAAAGCATGTGGTACTTCTTTACTTTTCTACATGTATGTACTTCCATCTTGTAATGTTAAAGGACCTTTATCATTCCTTTTTATGTTCTAGTACATTATGTTGTTGATTTGGCACATCACCTTGTAGTCTCCTATAATAACACCAAAATTGTTTCTTTAATTTCTTGGTTTTGGTTCCATTTGCATTTTTTTTTCCACTGTTGGTAATACTTAGCTCTCCTCTTTCACTCAATACTTTTTTTTTTTTCACTCCATTTGCTACCTTGTATTTGGTATTTTTCCTCTTATTTTCTGGGTTGTCTTTTCTGATTCCATCCCTCGCTTCACCATAACTCACCAATCAGTTATGCCAGTGGTAGTGACGTGCGCCTCCCTGCTTTCTCTTTTGTTTCTTGGTGACGTTGATAACCCCTATCTGTGTTTCGGTCTGTTTATTACCTCCCCTATTTTCTTTATCTCTCATAGGTCTTTCATATATGTTAGATCGAGCAGGACTGGACATACAGCAAGGTCCGTATTTCTAAGGGAAGACCTTTGAAAGAGTCTAGACCTGTTTAGTCCATCATTGAAAGCTTGCCTGAGTGTATGGTAGACTTGTGACTTCTTGGCTCTGTTAAAGGCACCACAGAGTAATTAGTTGAGTTTTAGTACCAGGAACATTGCTGCATTTTACTTCAATAGGTGTCCCTAATTTACCTGACTTAGTTACTCACCTGTCAGATTATAATGTCAGGTAATTACATATAGCTACAGTTGTGGTCAGAAGTTAAGTAACCATCGCTTTTTTTTCTGCAGTCCAAATCTGATGGTTTATATAGATGCTTGTCACGTCAGAGACTGAAGGGAATAAATACAATTGAAACTGAAGAGTGAAATGTTACTTGATTTATTGTCCATACTACATTTAGTTTATATACTACATACACACTTGCATATATATATTTTGTATTACACCCACACTTGCTTGTATACTTGCTTATCTTCTGCATTTCCTCAGCCACTTACACTCCACATTGCCCGAGTTCATTTACGTACACATTCTATAAGGTGAACACACTGACTCACAAGCCAAGCAATGTGCAGCAGCACCACACACACCACCACAGGGAATAAGTTACATTAGTGTAGTCAAGGCTCAGATAGGTGGCCAAGTGTGCATGTCTGCATTCTCCAAGGTGTAAGATTTGGGTTCCTTAGCTTTTACTTCTTAATCAGTGATGTATAATTTCTTCCAAATATTGCCTTTAGAGTTTAATGGAAGTGATGGGTGTTTTGTCATTATAGGATACTGTGTATATTTTGTATCAAGGTAAAAATATAATTTCACAAAGGAATCACTGTACATGTTATTGACGGCATGCATTCCATTAAAAAGTAATAATAATGCTCTATATGAATGAAAGTTTGTAGTGTTATGATTTATGAAGCCTGTGTAAATATTCCTCGTATGAAATGAGTGAATTTTTCCCCCGAACAGAAATTCAGAGGAATCGAGAGTTTTATAAGACCACTGAGGTGCGGCCGCCCTTCACCTATGCCTCACTAATACGCCAGGTGAGTCAACGACCGTCACTATGATGCACCTCTGTATGTAGCTCTTGGAGTAAGACACTTAAATTACAGTCCACCGGGTGAACAAAACTGAGTGAGTGACTTGCAGCTTGCCTTACTCCAGTCGCCGAATTTAATCTGTTCCATAATGTAGCTCGTACCCAGTAATCCTCGAAACAAGTTTCCCCATTTAAAATAATGGAATATACAATGGTCCGTCCCTCACTATACAGCTAAAGAAAAGTGTGTGTGTGTGTGTGTGTGTGTGTGTGTGTGTGTGTGTGTGTGTTTTATTCACCACGGTCGTCTTCTGGTCACCCAAACAGCCTTTCCCCTATGGAAAGAGCTCATCATAGCTCGCTCTCTCCCCCAACTCCCTCTTTCCCTTCTGCTCCTCCCTCTATCCCTCTCCCTTCCTCCCCTCTATCCCTCTCTCCCTTCCCCCCTCTCCCCCTCCCTCTCTATCCCCTCCCTCCCTCTCTTTCCCTCTCTCCTCCCTCCCTCTATCCCCTCTCTCCCCTCCCTCCCTCTATCCCCTCTCTCCCTCCCTCCCTCTATCCCTCCTCCCTCCCTCCCTCCCTCCCTCTCTCTCTCCCTCCTCCCTCCCTCCCTCCCTCCCTCCCTCCCTCCCCTCCCTCCCTCCCTCCCTCTCCTCCCTCCCTCTCTCCCTCCCTCCCTCCCTCTCTCTCCCTCCCCTCCTCCTCCCTCTCCCTCTCTCCCCTCCCTCTCCCTCCCTCTCCCTCCCTCCTCTCTCCCTCCCTCTCCCTCCCTCCCTCCCTCTCCTCTCTCCCTCTATCCCTCTCTCCTCCCTCCCTCCCTCTATCCCTCTCTCCCCTCCCTCCCTCTATCCCTCTCTCCCCTCCCTCCCTCTATCCCTCTCCCCCCTCCCTCCCTCCCTCCCTCTATCCCCTCTCCCCCTCCCTCCCTCCTCTCCTCCCTCCCTCTCTCCCCTCCCTCCCTCCTCCTATCCCCTCTCCCCCCCCTCTCCAATTTGCCCTTAAGGTGAGACACTCGTATCCCGAGGCGCCACTGAATAGGTCTTGTTTTATTATTTTTTAATATGAATGTAATAAGTAAGTGGTCTAATAGCCTTCCTTTTGTTCCACAGTCCATCATTGAGTCCCCGGACAAACAGCTCACCCTCAACGAGATATACAATTGGTTCCAGAACACGTTTGCTTACTTCCGACGCAATGCAGCAACATGGAAGGTGCGTATGTGTGAGCGCCAAGTGTGTCAGGTGTGTGGCGGGTGCAGTGGTGTGGCCACACCCCCAATGCTGTGGCCTCGGGCACACTGCTGTGCACCACATTGTCACACTGAGAATAAATGTGAATTATTTAGTAATAAACAAATGTATTTATGTACATGGATTACTAATGTAGTAAAGATTAAGATACAAATAGTTTTCCATAAATATCACTTATGTATAAAATCAGATTAGCTAATTTACAATATTAAAATAATGGTAGGACATTGAGAAATTTTAAATTTGGAGGAGTTAAATTATATTGCTATTGTGTCCCTTTATTATTTTTAGTGCATTCTGCTTATAAAGAGAACAAGGGTTTTTGTTGAAAACTCTTGTAGCACTTGCCAAGCTTCACATCACAGCAATTGCTGATAGTTTATACTGTTACTTTTAATGTTAAGTGACTCTAATGCCCACCACAAATTCTCTCATCTATTTAGTGATTTCAGTTTTCACGGAGCCCAATTGTAAACTCCGTGGGCACTTTACTCATCACCTGAGTAGCCTTTGGTCTTTGCTGTGAAAGAAGTAACATGTCTCAATAAAGACAAGTCACTGTAAACAATTCACTCGGCCCAAGCCATGTCAGCCGGCCCAGACTGAGACGAGTAGAGTGCCTACAGGAGTCGGTGATGTTTGCACCACTGTGGTGTCAAATATTAATATTCCTACTTCTATTTCCACCACGGGATCTATTGGAAGTTGTTCACAGGCTATCACTCCCAGTACCACGGCCCTCCTCTGCTCGCTGACATTAAGTCTCTCTCATTCTATTTTGTGTTTGTCTGTCCTCGAGTGCCCGCCAAAGATCAGACATGACTTTCAGTTCCCCAGGACACTTTTGCTTTTTATTGCTAGCACCAGTAAAGCTCTTTGAGTTTCCCTTACAAGTGCCGTCTGGCTGGTGGCTGCTGCCGCGTCTTGACGAGTTATGACAAGCCTGGTTTCTTGATGCTCATAGTGTAGAATATTTACTCCTTTATTTATGCATTACATTGCATGGTGCAAACAATAAGTAATATACAGTTGAAAAATTCTATTTTTATTTCTTTGTGAATCTTCAGCATGATGGCGAGTAACATTTTGAAAAGTTAATTTGACTGCCCTGTAGCCAGTGTAACAATTACAAGTATTATTTTAGGCCAGTAACACTGATTAGCTGCTGCTTTTGGCTGCTCAATAGATCCAGGAATAATCCATTTTATTTTTATTATTTGTTGTTTTGGTTATTCATTTGCTTTGGGCTTACTGTTTTGTGTATTGTTCCGTTTAGAATGCCGTCCGCCACAACCTGTCCCTTCACAAATGTTTCATGCGTGTGGAGAACGTCAAGGGCGCAGTGTGGACTGTGGATGAAGTGGAGTTTTACAAGAGGCGACCGCAGCGCTGCGCCACTGGGTATGTTGCCCTTCCCAACCTGCACCTCTCCTTACCATGCCTGCCGCCGCCCCCCCTGGCTCCACGCCCTCTGCTCTCTGTGGTCTCTCGTGGTTAACGCTCACTGCAAGTTGGATGGAGGGAAAGAGAGCAGAGGGCGCCATCTGTATGTCTCTCCACCAGGGGCCTTATCTTATGGGCGCGTGGGTGGGCTTTTCACCTTTTTCTCTAGAGTTTTCCTTGTGCTTTGACTTTTCTCTCTTTTTCTCTAATGTCATTGTTGGTGGTCCAGAATGCGATCCGCACCAACCTCTCGCTGCACAAGTGCTTTGTGCGCTATGAGGACGACTTTGGCTCGTTCTGGATGGTAGACGACGCAGAGTTTGTGAAGCGACGCCACCTCTCCCGCGGCCGCCCCCGGAAATACGAACCCAACACCCCACCACCACTTCACCAAACCCTCCACCCAGGGCTACCGCCAAACCAAGGGGTCCCCATGGCCTTCCATGCGGCTTTCCCGACCCAGTCAGGGCCGCTCCCGCCCCCACAGTAAGCACTGCTCACTGGCTCAGCAGCAAACTGCCACGGGCGGGCGGGGACCTCTCAGATGAAAGTGTCCGCCTCCCCGCCCGCCCGCCTGCACCCCTGCTCCACCCACCACTCACACCCACTCACACCCCCTAGTCCTAATGTTCTCTCCTTCATACTTTTGAACACTGGGAACTTAACCTCACTACACCAGGGAAACTCTCACAAGTGGCAAATTGAGATTGGAGGCTTACTTGACCAGCCACTGAGTCATCGTCAAATTTGTTCACCAGGAATAAACTAAACTAAGCCTTTTTGTTGACTTTTCTTTCAGCAAAGGAGTGCTTGGGATTATAATTATTACAACAAAATATGAACAGTAGCATGTAGTGATTATTTTGAGACTAGGGACAAACAAAAGTGTAGGCACTGGTGTGTATGTAAGTTCCATTTTTATGCATACTACTTCCCTCACTTTTGATTCTCGGCTAGAATCGTGGAAATCATGGTGTAGCTAACCCGTCTGTACTCACCTCATCACCTGGGACTGTTCTCAGCCTCACACCACAGACAGTAGAGCCCTGGCCACTCCTTGTCACACCAACCAAACCTTGCCTCGTTGTGCTGCCAAATTTGGTCATTTAGCTTATCAATGCCATGGATGAGATACCCTTCATCAAATCTCTGGAGTTGATTAAAGTTTTACTCCTGAATACATACAAAGAAAGGCAGTTCCTAAAATGCTGAAAGGGTCCTTCACACAAACTTGGTTGTTCATGAGGCTGAGTTTGCAATATACAGTATTACATTACATCACCTTCAGCTGAGTGGTTTGAAGGTTCCTTGGATGTACAGCCAAGAGTTCAGAGCCTGACCACAGTGGTAGTCTTGGCTAATGTGCTGCTGCCTCTCAAGTGTGGGAGTGACTGACGATGGCTGGGTCAAGGTGCTGGAGGCTGAGTGATGCATGGAGAGGAGTAGCACAGTCACACATCACCCTGCAGAGACACGAGACACTCCATCTACTAATTAATCACTGTCATATCAGTTAAGAATGTTAATCAACTACATGTTGACTTGAGTGTACATTCATCCATCTTAACTAGTCAGCTGCTTGTGATGTCCACTTCAGCCAAGCACTGGCTCTCCTACCATCCTGGAATGACACCTGACAATGTACAAGCATTTCAAAACTATCCCCTCCTGACTCACTGAAATTTTAAAAGGAAAGAACAGCTACAGTAATGTGCCTAAAGGAAAGAACAGCTACAATAATGTGCCTAACACAAAAATATCTGGAAATTGGCATAGTTGTAATAATAATGTTAAATAAGCATCTAATGCAGGGCTCTACTGTCTCGTGTACCATAATTTGATTTATATGATTTACAAATTTGTTTCTTGCTTAACCATTGAGCTGTTATGACATGGCAGACTGTTTGGAAAAAGTCCTTCACTTTCAGCCAGTCCAGTGTTGTGCAAACTAAACACAGCATGACTAAAAAGATCTGATCTTGCAAACACTTCACACCTGGTTCTGCTTCTGCTGTTATTGGATGCATTTGAGTTTGAGATGTACAGTGCCTTCATTCCTGTGGCAGGGAGGTTGTACTAGAGTGTGGCACAGCCATCAATAATAGTGGACAACAATGAAGGCACTCCATACTAATAGCTAGCTGTGCACAAAACTGTTTTCCCTTTAGGTTATCACATTCCCCATCACTCATTCCTTGCCCTTCACATCATTGGTCTCTGGTCAGTGCTGCCAGTTGCCTCATGATGTGGACAGCAAGATCAAAACCTGTGTCATTATTTATTTTCTAAGCATGGAAACATCACATTCATGAAATCCAGTCCCTTGCAAGGCTCTGAGGCCACCCATCCTGCCCACATCCTCCCATCACCCTGGCCCATCCTACAACGCTTGTTTTCTGAACGTTTTATTTTGTATTCCTATAAGACGTGACTCCAGGAAATGCTATCTGGAAACCACAAGTGTCTGGTTGAAGAACCAGCTGACTTATTATTTCTTCCATCTTTCTTTTTTAAGTTTATCCATCTTTCTTTTTTAAGTTTATAAGATTCTATTATTTTTACTGTACATGTGTTTGCATATACAGTTATATTCCTCTACCTTTTTGTTTTATATACCCTTCTTTGACCTTTTTTATATGATTTGCAACCCTGTTCTTTTAGACTGAGCCAACAATAATAGGTTTAAGGTCTTGAACACCCAGACGCATTTGATTAAACATTCATAATACTAAATGACATAGCCTTGAAAGTATGGCGAGTGCTGGTTTTGAACTGTAGTAAAACTCCTACGTGCCATTGAGGCAGTAAGCGTTTGGGTGTTGACTGTAGCATTAGACATAACCCAATCTGCCACCTCAACCAGGAAGCAGCACCGTCTCTCCTCCAAAGAACCGCAAGTACTTTTATCTTCCCTATCTTTCTCTTTTTTCAAAATCTTCCAAGTCTTTTTGCATTTTACTCTTTATGAATTCACTTTATTATTATCTACCTTTTAATTAGTGGAATGCCAAACTGTTGCTTTTTCAGGTGTCTTTTTCCATTCTCTTTGAATTTATATATATTTATCCATACCTCTTATTGGTGTTGTGCCATTTCCTCAAATATCTCGATGTCTTGCATTTCCATCATGTCTCCTTATATGCCTGCTGTTTCTTCACATTTATCTGCTTATTCTAGCTTAGTTTTTTCCCTTCAAGTGTAGTCTGAACGCGCGCTGACAATCTGCCGAGGGAAAGGTAAGGTGAATATTATCATTATAAACATTAAGAAGAAGAATGATATAAATTAATAAGCCATAAAGTTTTTATTCTGCGATGAAGGATAACATTGGCAGTCTGTCGCCTCAGTGGTGAGTACTGCATGGTAAGTGTGTGAGCCGTCTGGAAGCTGTTGTACTGTTTTCAAAAATTTTATAATGTTTACTAATTATTATGTACTTGCATGTTTTTAAAACATTCTTAGTGTTTTTATATCTCCATATCAATAGACAGTGTACTCTTATTATTCTACCACTATTATTATCAGTACTATATTACAACATGAATGATATACAACAATAAATCTCAAACACACAAATATAATTTATCAATAACATCGAACTTGAATTAATTACTTGTCAAGATGAACACAACCCACAGCAAGATGCAAGTTGACCTGCCAGTCGACTCCAACTGTTGCCACATGTCTAACACAACCTGTACATTGCAGAGGTGTGTCCAGCAAAAGCCCCACACTGACCAGCAGCCCCACACTGTATGGCGAGGCTCTTAACGCAAGCCTACAGGTGAGATCTTGAGCCTTGTTTGTCATACACTTGTCTCAAATACTCAATTATCCAGACATTGTCTCCTAAGGTCTTGAATAGTACAGACTATCCCTGTTACAGTACCCTGCATGTCTGCTGATCGACAAACTTTGCCACCAGGCCGCCCTTGCCGATTCCAACCTGCCGATGCTGAACAGCGCTTTCAGCCACGCCTCCAGCATGGACAAGGGCAGTTCCCCCCCAATGTCCTACCACGATGCAATGCCCCGCCATGAGGAGGAGGAGGAGGCCCAGCACAGGGAAAGAGAGAGGGAGCAGGAGGAGGAGAACGAGGAAAATTTTCCCTCCCAGCTGGTGAAGCAGGAGATGACGGAGGAGGAGAGTCCAATGGAGACCCAGAGGGAATGTGAGGAGGATGCCCCCCACCCGTCCTCCCCCATGTCCCACTTCCGCCACTACTCGATGGAGGAGGACCGACCCAGGTCCCGGAGTCCCCTCCCCCCCAGCCCTGTGTCCCAGCACCCCCCACCCCCGGTGTCTCACGCGGTGCCACACGTGCCAACCACGCTGGGCATGCCACCACCGCTGCAGCTGCTGCACGAGGCTCACATGCGTCAAGGACCTCCTCTAGAAGGCTAGTGATGTAGTGACGGGCAGTGATACAAACTTCCCAGTGATTTTCAACCCATAAACAATCTTAACTCGACTGCCATCGTTGTTCAAGCGTCCGGCCGGCCATGCGAGAGCCGGCCGCCGAGAAGACTCCATTGAGATGGTTATCATCTCATCCTTATTCAGACTGTTCTTCATAATATTTTTCAATATTTGAAACTGGCTTGCACAAGTGACTTTGGAAAGCTTGAGAAAGGATGGAAGAGTGTGTTATTTTTACACTGGTGGAATTAAGCGTTCTATTAGACTTATTTTTTTCATATCAGACTAGTCTTACTTAAGGCACTGTCATCAGTCATGGCACAAGTGTTGATGTACTCCTGGTGATGGAAGGAAGCTTGTTTTGTACAGGACTAAACAAGGATGTGATTGCATACTGTAGTAAAGTAGTCATGTATGTAGAACGGCAGACACACAGTGGAACTTGCTTCACATAGTGTAGTGTAGACTAAGCGGACAGGCGGTCAAACCACCTCCTGTGTACCATTCCTAGATGGGTCTGCAAGATCCTACTGTGCTCTTCTAGCCCCTGTTTCTTGTCAACCTTTGCCCAGTGTTATGCTGCTCATGCTTGCACCTCCTGCAATCTCATTAAGGTTAAAGTGATGCAACCATTGGCACAACGTTTACACACAGTGTTCGTGGCAGTAAAATGTAATTAATTCACAAAGTAAAAAGAGGTTTCAAGTGCCATATAAAAATTTGTCTAAGAGTGAATGGAACTTGGCAAACAAACAAACAAACAAACAGGTGAAATTTGATCTCATCTCAAAGCGACATGTAGCTCTTCCATGACAATGACAGCTGAGGGGGCCAGTCTGACCGGCTGGGCCTCCCGTAGTCACCAAGGTAGACTGTTGACTATCAAGGTATTATGTATTTTACCTGCAAAGTTACAAGGTTTGTTAATGGTAATTTTAAGATTCACCATTATTTTTTATATGATGCATTTTTTTTGTGAAATGTGCTTCTTTTCTCCTCCCCTCCCCCTCCCCTGTAATGTTACAAGAGTACCCGCTGTTAGCATTTACTGTAAGTGCACAGTATTCTTCATTTTGTACTGCTGTAGTCCTGTACCTCAAGCAATCCCACCTACGTCATTATTTATTTGTAATTTATATTCTAGATTAAGTGGGGTTAGGACAGCACAGAAACAAGATCCATAGAATTATAGATACCTAGTGTAATTTTAGGGTTAAAATTACCATCCCAAACCTGATATAAAAAATGTAAAAAAAGGAGAGATCAAGTTACCCAATTTATCAAATATTAAGCTTGGAACTCAATTGTGAAACTTTCAAAACCACAAAACATGATCTAAAGTTCTAATAAAATTTGAGCATTTCCTTTTTATCTACGTGACCACAACAATCATCAACCAATAGAGCAGCGTGAATGCAAACATTGTGTGTGGGTTTGGGTGTACTTTGCAGTTTATACTAAATATACAGTTTTATACTCATGACAAATGCAATCAGGAATTTAGTTTTGAATTTTGATGAGGGACAATACAAACAACTTTTGGCATGGCTAAGCACACACACATGCACACACACACACACACACACACACACACACACACACACACACACACACACACACACAAGGAAAGCCCATGGACAGACAGAGACAGTGTTGCGTATACTCTCCCAAAAGTACATAATAGGCTTGATAAGTAGAAGCCTTGTAGAATGGACCACTGTTGTAGAATGCATTTTTTAAGATGCTAAAAAGTAATGCATGCCCATGATGGGTACTGTATTATTTTGTAGGATAGTTTTGCTGTGTTAGGGACTCAGGACTACTGTGGGGTATGTACAAAACTTTTCAGATCTTTTTACTCTGATACCTAGACGTAACTTGTTAGGTATTCCGGTGTTAACTTTATCGACTCTTAACTTTTACGACCCCCGAGCCGCCTCCTCTCTGTGGCTCCTTCCCTCTCTTGAGATTAGTGATACAAATGGTGTCGCCCCATGGTAGTTTTGCCTCCAATATTGCCATGTGTTCCTGTTATTCGCGAGTCACAAGGTAGTTGATGAGCTTCTTGTAGTACATTCCCCGTGGGTGACCAAACCCAGTCCCTAAGCAATAACTGTCAGATGTACTTATTGTGAAGAACAAATGTTGCCCACCTCCTATCTGCAGGTCCCAGCTGCTGTCACACACTGGCTCTGTGTAAGCAAACATGAGTGACTGTCTTAGAGTAACTCCCACTTTTTGCATTTTAAAAGTTGTATGAGGAAAACTGTAATGTTACCAGTGATGTTGCTTGCAGAGGGCTGGCTATGTGGAATTGGATGAGGCTCTAAATCATAGACCATAGTATACTCCATAATTAAGAATTAATGTCATATGCATCACACCCTTAACAAGCACTGTAAGTCATACCACATTTGTTCAAAGTGGAATGTGAAAGCCTTGATCATAAAGATGTGATGATAACTTCTAAAATATATGTAAATATAAAAAAAGAAAACTTGTCATGCATTGTTTAATTAAAAGCCTTTATGTATATCAGTGCTTTCAATACCAGTGTGTGTGTTATTGAGACAGAGAGCTGGGTGTAAGTTCCCCTGCACACCTCAAGCATCTCACTGGAGTGTCAGGACAGTGAAGGCTGACCACACATCACTCAAGTCTTAGTGATCAGCTTGGCTTGACATGTAGCATGTAAGTAAATTGTGA
The DNA here is from genome assembly GCF_017591435.1 of Portunus trituberculatus. NCBI lineage: Eukaryota > Metazoa > Arthropoda > Malacostraca > Decapoda > Portunidae > Portunus > Portunus trituberculatus. The sequence continues at coordinate 3,029,098 of NC_059288.1, forward strand.
TAATCAGAAGTGTTTCTCTAGGATTCAGTCCCCAGCAGTGGCCTCCCATGGTTCATTTATCCCTCCACATAAGTTTTCAGTGTTCCAACGGTACTTCAGAAGGGAACACAGCATTACTGCATCATTGCAAGCATGTTCTGAAGGAAGGGGGAGTCATGGCACAACAAGCCATCAAACATCTGGTAGAGTCACAAGAGTACTGCCACTTCTGCCAACAAGATGGTGTAAACTAGGACTGAACTTGCAATCTTTGGGCCATAGGCAACCACTTCACCACAAAGACACCAGGCCCAGGATCAGTGCCTCCCAAACTTAGAGGTGACCCTCTTGCCAGGGAAGTATTAGAGGGAAAAGATGGGATGCAAAGTTACCAGCCCACACCTAAGTTCTAAGTATTATGAAATTACTCCAAAAAGATAATTATTAAAACATCTTGTGATTATTATTAGTTTCACATTTTGCCATGTTATGCAATTCACCTATCAACTCGTCTATAATCCATATGAGGTAACCTCACAAAGTTAAGGAAGATAGGGAAAATAAGAAAAGACAGATGAATAAGAGGAAAAGAAAAAATTAACTAGAAAGAAGGAATAGAAAAATTTGAAAATGCAGTATCAATGCAACTGTTCTGTTCATGGTATTTGACATGAAATGATGGGAAGGCCACATAGAACTGACCCGCATGGAAGGTTATAAAACCATGACTGTAGCCAAGGGAACCAGACAAATATGTAGAGATAAGCTGACTTGGGTGTATACATACAGGGAAAAGACAAGCACAGCTTAATATTATTGTGCTTAGTCTTCCCTGAAGTAATTCCTCAACAAGAAGATTTTTAAATATCTATCACTCCACAATCTTCTCTCTGACTGCCAGTGTGGTTTCCATAAAGGCCACTTTGGCTTTCCTTACTGTGTTTTGGTCATCCTCTTTTATTAGAGATTTTGTTGAAACTTTTGCTGTAGCATTAGACATATCAAAAGCTTTCGACAGAGTCTGGCGCATACCTTTGATTTCTAAACTACCCTCCTATGACTTCTATTTTTCTCTATAAAACTTCATCTTAAGTTTCCTTTCTAAATGTTCTATTGCTGCTGTGGTAGACAGCCACTGTTCCTTTAAATCTATTAACAGTGGTGTTCCTCAGGGTTCTGTCCTGTCACCCACTCTCTTCCTATTATCCATTAATGATCATCTAAACCAAACTTCTTGTCCTATCCACTCCTATGTTGATGATACTACCATGCACTTTTCCACATCTTTTCATAAATGACTAATCCTTCAGGAAGTAAGCAAATCATGCAGGGATGCCCTAGAATGCCTGACTTCTAATCTCCCTAAAATTTCTGATAGGGGCAGAGCAAACTTAGTACTATTTAATATCTCAAAATATAAATTCCTCCTTCTATCAATTCAACAAAACTTACCAAACAAGTATCCCTTCTTCAATGACAGTCAACTGCCCCTCTCTTCTACATTTAACATCCTCAGTCTGTCCTTTACTTATAATCTAAAATGGAAACTTTACTTCTCATCTCTAACTAAAACAGCTTCTATGAAGTTAGGTGTTCTAAGTCATCTCTGCCAGTTTTTCTCACTCCCCAACTGCTAACTTTGTAAAAGGGACTTATCCCCCAATGTATGGAGTTTTCTTCACATGTGTTGGAGAAGAGGGGTTCCACTCATTCCAATCTTCTAGACAGGTTGGAATCAAAAGCTTTTCATTTCATCAACTCCTCTCCTTTGACTGACTGTATTTAGATTCTTTCACACTGCCACAATGTTGCATCTCTCGCTATCTTCTACTGCTATTTTCATACCATCTGTTCTAATGATCTTGCTAACTGTATTCCTCCCTTCCTTCCCCATTCTTAATGGACAAGATTTTCTTTATTTTCTCATTCCTATTTTGTCCACCTCTTTAATGCAAGAGTTAACCAGTACTCTCAACCATTCATTCCTTTCTCTGGAAAACTCTGGAATCTCCTGCCTACTTTTGTATTTCCACCTTTCTACAACTTAAATTCTTTAAAAATGGAATCTTCAATACACTTAATTATCTTCTGGCTTTGCCTGAAGCTTTTGTCTTTTTATGGGTGCAGCACCTCAGTGGCCCCTTCTATATTGTAAATTTTGCTGGCACTCTTCTTATATGGAAAATAAATAAATAAGTATAATAAATACTGTTAATACTAGGGTAGGGAGGTGGCAACTATTAATAGCTTTCTTTGATATATGTTTAATTATATTTCTAGAAAACTAACAATGTAGCAGATCACTTAAATCTACATTGAGAGAGCAAGATAATGGCAAAGATGAAACTGTAAATGTTGTAATGGAAAACAGGAAGGATGATGTAAAGCAATGGCGGACTTACCATTATGCAAGACTATGTGGTTGGCTAGGGCCCTGAGTTTCTGGGAGCCCCATGAAATTCCTCAAACACTTATGGTTAATAGAGGTTTTATTATTTACAGACATTATTTATACTTTTGATTAAAATCCATTTGCTAAAATGTCAGCAGAATGATTGTCCTACTAAGTGTGTCTCGGGGCCTCCTATGGATGTACAGGTAACTCTCAATTTACGCGATAGATGCATTCCAAGATGCATCGCATACAGTAAGGTCCCGGGTTACGTCGGTCTCGAGTTACGTCAAACTCGCACTTAGGTCAGTCCACTATAAGGCAATTTAAGATTTAAAAAATTGAAAATTTATAAATCATAAAGCGCGGGGTTTATTGTTATTGTTGGCCGCCAGGCGTCACTAGTGGTTATCCGCCACACCGCCCACCTCATGCTTGAATACAATAACACTCTACGTACCTCAGTTCCACCACACCGTCGCCCCTGGCAAGAGTGTTCCTACATCTGCGTTTGCTGACTATCTTAGTATCTTGCTCAATGGCACCAAAAAGAAAACTCCTGAGTGATAGCAGTGATGCTAAGAAAAGGAAAACCATTACGCTACAAGAAAAAGTGGACATAATTAAAAGACATGAGAAGGGAGGCAGCAGCTGTGTGTAAGGGAGTGAAGAAGAAAATGGGAAGCCCGTTACCATGACAACGGGGAGGTTGACGACCTTGAGGGCTCACGCACCTATCACAACAATAACAACTCCGGAGCCTTCGCCTGGGCCACACGACACTTGCAGCTGACTTGCACCGTCTGTGCCTGTCTGCTGATCCTTATTGCCCTTTCCTATTGCATTTCCTGCTCCGCTGCCCACGCTTCTACTCCCACCGCACTGCACTCGCTCCCAGCTGTCCGCTCTGGGCATCACAACATTCGACCTGCCCACCCTCCTGGTGGCCTCAGGCGTCCACCCGTCTGGCAACATGCAGTCCTTCGCGTTCGCGGCCCTAATCAACAACAAAAACAAGCTTGTGTTTCATATTCCTACATACTTGTAAATAATATAACAATATAACCTTTTACTTATATAACGCTTCTACTCCTACCGCACTCCACAAAGCTCCCAGCTGTCCGCCCTGGGCGTCACAACATTCGACCTGCCCACCCTCCTGGCGGCCTCAGGCCGCCCCTCTCGGCAACTTGCAGTCCTTCGCGTTCGCGGCCCTAATCAATATATTCCTACATAGTTGTAAATAATATACCAATATAACAATATAACCTTTTACTTACCTGAATAACCATAAAAAATGATTGGTTGAAAACTCGATAATATGCTTTGAAAGTACAAAAACTCGAGTTACGTACAAAATCGACTTACGTCATGTTTCAGGAATGTAACACTGACGTAACTCGGGACCTTACTGTATATCAAAATTCACGTAAAACAAACATGTAATTCTCATAAGAAACAATAGATAATAGGGGGATGCTGGCAGCTTCTAGGCAGCAAAGTGGTGGTGCGGCATCACAGCGGTAGTGGTAGTGTACAGGAAGGCCTCAAATTCCATGGCCCTCGCCAGCGCCTGCTGTACATCTGCTGGGTGCGCCTGCTTCATGTAGATTTACACCTGCTGATTCTCCAGTGCGTCTACGAAAGCATCCCAAGACAGTACCGTCACCATCTCTTCTGGGGCTACTGGGTACGCATGATACACCAGCGACTCCACCGCCTGAGCTAGCTGTGGAAGAGACTCACCCTGCTGACGTGTTCTGCCCTTCAGCTGCTCCCTGTACACCTCGGCTTGGAACACACTTCCAAAGCGCCTCCTTAACACCTCAGCCACCGTGGTGTATGTTGATCATTGGCTCACCATCACGTGTGCCAGAATCTCCAGCGCTGGCCCGCGCAGACTGACCATGAGTTGTAGTGCTTTTTCCTGGTCACCCCATCCCTGTCCTTGAGCAAGCAGCTCAAACTGTGCCTGGTATGCCTCCCAGGCCACCTGCCCGCCAAACTCAGCCGGTTTGCGCTGGACAGAAGTTCCTCCTACATACCAGGCGGATCCAGCAACAGACAGTGGTGGTGGAGATTGTGGCGGGGTGATAGCTTCGTCTTCAGGTGCAGGTGTGTACCACAGGTGTGTCGACTGTGTCCTACTGCCACAACAGCCGACATCACCAGATTCCAAAGATGTGTAGGGACGGCCCTGTCCTGCTGGCTCAGGACACTCAGACTGTCCCCACACGCCAAGAGACTGCTTCTCCAGGGAGCGCCACAGTCTCGTCACCTCCTCCCGCACTTCCTCCACCTTGGTCTCGACAACTTCAGTGCGTCCCTCGCACTGCTGTCTCACTGCTACCAGTTCCTCCTTGAACTCTTCCATCAGGTCTTGGCGCAGCCTCTTGCTGTGTTCCACAATGAACTGTTTTGCCTCCCCGACGGCAGTTAGTTGTTGTTGTTTTATTTTTTCCAGTACGATGACTGGATGGGCTTGAAGGAGCCCTACTAAGGTTGGGGTTGAAACCCAGGCTTTTTGTGAATGTAAGAGCGTCAAAGATAGGCAGGACCACAGCTAACCTAAAAACGAGATGTCATGAGACAAACCACAGCTAGGAGTGCCCTATCTTCGAGACTGCCTACGGCGGAGGTGTGTCTTGCACTAATTGAATAAGTGCTGGCAATGGTGTGTTGGCAACCAATCTGGCTGCAGTCGTGGCAGCTGTGTCAGTGTATATGTCATGGTTTGTATTCCGTATGTGTGAGGTTGCAGGACATTCCAGGAGGTAGTGGAGGAGTGGGAGGTTGGACTGGGTCTCGCAGTGGGCGCAGATGTGTTCCTGACCTAGGATTTCTGCTGCTGTGTGTTGGCCCAAGCGAAGTCGGTGCAGGTCGACTCGTATGCTAGGGTGCAGTGAGGCTGGGAGTGAAAGCTGTTTGTAGTTGGTCGCCTCTTGGTACCAACGGGCTGATCGTGACCCACTGGCCACTTCGGCAGTGTGTAGTGTTTGTGCATGCTCTCGCATGTTTCGTCGCAACATTGACTTCACTTGGGCTAGGCTAGGTGGTATGTGAACCTCTGGTTGTGGGCGGGAGGAGGCCAAGCGGGCAGCTTTGTCGGCTTCCTCGTTGCCTTTGATGTCGGCGTGTCCCGGCACCCAGCAGAGGGTGATGGTCATGTCCTGTGCTTGCAGTTGTTGTGCTGTGTGGAGGATTCGTGTTATGAGTTTGATGTTGTCCATGGCTTGGAACTTCTGGAGAGACTGTAGTGCTGCCTTGGAGTCTGTGGCTATGAGGATGCTTTGAGGCTGAGTCTCGAGGGCGAACTCCAGGGCGCCCCAGATGGCTACAAGCTCCGTCTGTAAGGATGAAGCCCCGTCTGACACTCGCCACTGTCGTGTTACGTTCCCACAGACAAAGGCAGCTCCAGCAGCACCGGTGTCCTGATCCACTGACCCGTCGGTGTAGATTGTGATGGCATGTGCTTCAGACAGGGGCAGGAGTTTGTCAAGGCACTCAGCCCGAACTAGCCCGAAGCACGTGTGGTGAGTAGCTTGACTTGCTGTGTTGGAGTCAGTCGTGGATGGTGGTGGGCAGTGGTGGGCGCCATGGGTGGGAAGGCGCGAAGGTTGGGTGTGGGGCGTCTTCTCCCTTTTCCCTGATGGTTTCCAGGATGTCAGCCTCCCTCAGGGCAGCAGCAGCATCCCGGGCCCAGGTCTTCTTGGTGAAAAGGGCTGGGTCGCGTTCTGCAGCTGCGAAGACTCTTGCTGGTGGGATGAAGGGTCGGGGTGAATGGGACATCTTTACTATAAGCTCGGCGGTGATGGCCTTTATTCTCTCCCCTATGGCTGGAAGGTGTGTCTCCGCTCTGAGGTTGAGAACTTTCGTCCACAGCGGGGCGGACAGTATCAACCGTAAGGACCTGTTTTGTAGTCTCTCGAGCTTATTGAAGTTGGCAGTCGAGGCAAGGATAAGGCAGGGTGCGGAGTAGTCAATGATAGACCGGATAGCATGTGTAGAAAACTTTCCTGACCGCATGGCTGGCCCCGTCGCTTCGTCGCGTCAAGGAATGGAGGATGTTCGTTCTGGCCTCTACCCGGTCTTCTAGCATTTGAACATGCTCGCGCATCCGGAGGTTGCTATCTAGCCATACTCCCAGATACTGGTGGTTGTCGACCCAATCTATGTTGACTCCTGCCGTGGTGAGGGGTCTGGCAGGCTTCCGGCCTTCAAAAGCCATGGCCTTGGTTTTAGCTAGGTTGAGTTTGAGGCCCAGCTCTCTGCATTTTCTGTCTAGTAGGATCAGACTCCTTTGTGCAGCGTGTTGGTGCCTCATCCGAGAAGAGATGCACCGTTGGGGAGTTGGAGAGTGAGGAGATCTTCCACGAGGACGTTGAAGAGAAAAGGCGATAACACGCTACCTTGAGGCGTTCCGTGCTTGTGGTGGTGGAACGTTGAGTGCTGGCCTTGAAACCTGACCCTCGCCTGTCTCCCTGTCAGGAAGTCCTTTATCCACGAGAGGAGGCGTCCTTGGACTCCCTTGGCTGCCAACAGGTGGAGAATGACAGTCTCGTTTGCTAGCTCGAATGCCTTCTCCAGATCTAGGAAGACTGCCGTTGTCTTCCCATTGCTAGCTATGGTGAGGAGGGTCGTTAGGCACTCTGCAGTCAACGTTCCTCTCGTGTAGGCGTACACGGAGGGATGCAGAGGCCCGGTGACCCATTGTAGACGTTGCAGGACTATCCTCTCCATGGTCTTGGCAGCGCAGCTTAGCAGGGATATGGGGCGGAAGCTTCCGGGTTCTTTGGGCTTGGGTATGGGGACGATGTCTGCGGTTTTCCATCTGGCGGGCAGTCGAGCTGCGTTCCATGAGGCGTTGAGGAGGTGAAGGAGGGCTTCATGTCCAGCTTGGGCCGCGTGGCGGATCATTGAGTGGGTGATGCCGTCCTCTCCTGGACAGGTGTCGCTACTGTTTGTTTTTAGCGGCCTGGTGAGCTCATGGGGGACGAAGGGGTGTCGGTGGCGTGTTCCTCCTCACAGGCACTGGTGATATGTTCCTCCCTGTCTGGCTTTGCATGTGCAAAGACCTCCTCTATGTTCAGGTTTCCTCTTGTGGGGTTGTAAATGTTGTAGACATCCAGGTGGGTGTTCTGAAGGGTCAGGGACACCGCCAGGATGTCGATTCCATCACCACAGAAAGCACCTCGATGGAGGTGCAGGGGACGGTGTTTCTCACTAGGATGGCTATGCCTTGTGAGGTTCCTTGAATCCTTGGAATGGAGAAGGTCTTGTATCCTCATAGGGAAACAGGCTTTTCTTCAGGGGCGAGTGTCTCTTAGAGTAGAAATATGTCCACGCCTTCTCCTTTTGCCGCTTCGTCTAGGAGGTTCCGCTTGTTTCTTGCGCCCTGGACGTTCCACTATAAGTTGTAGAGGTTCCGGGACACTCGTGGCTGCAGTGTGTTCACTTCTTGGTGTGTTTGTGCTTCTTGCACTTCTTCTGCCCCTTGTGTTTGATCTTGAAACTTACTGTCGTTTTGGGGGAGGTGGCTGTGGTCTCCGAGGCAGGGGTCGATGGTGTTGGCATGCTGTGACTGATGGGTGTTGGCGTGAGAGCGGGGGTTGGAGGTGCCTGGCTGACTGCGGCTTGAACTTGCGCAGGTTGCTGTGTTGCGGCTGATGTCTGGGAAGCCATGGCTTGCTGGAAGGTGTGTGTTGTTGATGGGGTCTGGGGGGTATTGGTTGTAGGCTGGTGTGTGAGAGGGACTGGGTCGGCGGTCGGCTGGAGGACCCGGGCCACGAGTGAATCGACTGCTGTGTCCAGAGCTTGAGGTCCAGAGTCGTCCTTGACAATCTTAGCGATTGAGACAATGAGTCCACTCAGCAGGTTCTTCAGGGCTGATGCTGTCAATGTCACTGTTGGTTCCTGAGGCTGGGTGTGCTGTGGTGCTTGGGGTCGAGGGCTGTGGTGGAGGACTGGGTGAGTCTGGTTCGAGGCCACAGGTTGCAGTGCCGGGAATTCTTCTGGAGAGAGAGAGGCAAGGGTGCCGGTGCAGTCCTCTGGCTTCCCCATACAAAGGTGCCTGGCGGAGCTTCGCAGTGAGTGTCAATCCACCTTGCTTGGCCCTCCATGGCCTTCTCCACTCTTGAGCGGCAGGCTTGGGCACGACTTGTTCCAGGCGTGGCGATTTCCTTGGCAGTTGGGGCACTTGGACGTGGTTTCTTGCTTCGCCTTGTATTTCTCTAGGCACTCTTGTGTGTTGTGGCTTTCGCTGCAGATGCCGCACCGAACTGCATTTTTGCACTGGGAGATACCGTGACCGAAAGCCCGACAGTTGTAACAACGTAGGGGTTCCTTGGAGAAGGGGCGGATGTAGAATACTCCCCAAATCCCTAGATCCAGTTTCCCTGGGAGCAGTCCCTCGTGCTCTATCTCCATCTGTCTTGTGGCAATGACATGTTTGCCGCGTCTGCAGCGGAAGGCGGACAGCATGTTGGGCTGTCTTGTCAAAAGGTCGAGTGGGAGACCGTGCAGAAAGCCCATGACCACTCCCTTTGTCACTTTCAGACTTGGGTCGGTGAGTCGCTGGAGCTTCACTGGTTTTCCGTGTAGGGACGTCAGGTTGGATAGTACCGCAGTAGTCTCCTCGTCTTTGGGATGGATTATGAAGAAACCCTCCCTCCCTGGCCTGGTGCTGAAGGAGAGAGTCAATTCGTCTTGAAGGGTCTCCACTACCTCATAGGCTGACCAATCCCTGTTCGGGGAGATTCTGAAAGCCACTCCTGGAAGTGTGGCACGTGGAGCCAGGACGAGAGCAGGGAAGCGGCGGGGAGCGTTGTTGCGGTGTTGGAGGCTGGGGTTTGCGGCATGAGCATTCGATGGAGTGTTGTCGGAGACTTGGCTGGGCGTTGTCGTGGCGTGGGGCGGCTGGGCTGGGTTTCCTGCCTTCATCTCTTGTCCTTCCTTCTTCTTTTGCTTTCCTTTTCTCCCTTCACTGTCCATTCTTTGTCGGTGGGTTCGTCAGGGGTGGTCGAAACTGTTGATAGCACATGGAGCTTGCAAGGAGGTGAGGTCTCCTCTACGTCAGAGTCGGATTCAGGGTGGATTCTTTTGTTCCTGTCCTCTTCAATCGCAGGCAGAGACGGCCAGCTTAAATATCCCCCCCTTCATGCAACACTGCGATTGGCTTGCCTATGGGCCAATCACTGCTATTTTATCCACCTGTGTGTCTATCATTTCTGGGACTCTACTTCTTGTCTCTCTTACAATACCATCTCACTCCAACTTCACTACTTATATATATATATATATATATATATATATATATATATATATATATATATATATATATATATATATATATATATATATATATATATATATATATATATATATATATATATATATATATATATATATATATATATATATACACACACACACACACACACACACACACACACCTGGTAGCTCAGTGGTTAGAGTGTTGGCTTCACAAACCAGAGGACCGGGGTTCGATTCCCCAGCCGGGTGGAGATATTTGGGTGTGTCTCCTTTCACGTGTAGCCCCTGTTCACCTAGCAGTGAGTAGGTACGGGATGTAAATCGAGGAGTTGTGACCTTGTTGTCCCAGTGTGTGGTATGTGCCTGGTCTCAGGCCTATCCAAAGATCGGAAATAATGAGCTCTGAGCTCGTTCCATAGGGTAACGTCTGGCTGTCTCGTCAGAGACTGCAGCAGATCAAACAGTGAAGCACAGAAAGAACTCAAGTATTGTCCGTCTGTGTGTGCCCACACCTGCAGTGATCCTTGTGTGTATATTGCATAATTAAATTAAATTCAGCATGCCCCAAAATTAGTAAATTATCAGATATCAATAGAACTTGTAATTCTCTGTTTCCAGAAGAGGTGAAACACGTGAAGCAGTGTCAAAGGGTTATTTGGATACCATATCATAATAGTGATAGCCGGTCATCACCTCTCCAGTCTCAACAATCAACAGTGTGTGTTGCCATGAGTGGTAGAGTGTTGTAAGGAGTGTTTTCCCCAGCCAGGCTCTGGGCCAAGGCATGTCTTCTGATCAGTCTTGTACCTTTGTAACTTTTGATGAGACTGACATGGGATATGAACATGTTTGTGTGACTGAAAATTTGGTGACTAACATGTGCGCTTGATTAATTGACAACACCAATTTCTTAATATCAGACAAAAAGGGGCAGGATTACAGACATTTTTCCATAAATGTCAGGGAAATGGTACACCAACTTTCTTGTGTGTAAGCCTTGATCATGCAATACATATCTCTATTGCAGCTGAAAAAACCCATAATGAAGTAACCTGGCTGAGAGATTATTCATTACAAAACACTAAATGATTAGAGAGAGTGGTATTAATATTTACTGTAAGAAGCTATGTACAGATAATGAATAAGCTTTCTTTGTTAGCAGAACCTAGTTGTATCCTCTAAGTATTTAACAAATTTTAGAATGTAGCTATTATGATGATCCACTTTGAGGCTAGATAAACCTAACACAGAATGGAACATATTTTTTGCGTTTCATTCACATATTGCAGAGGAGACAGAACGCAGTGGGTCTTGTAGCACTGGCCTCACAACGCCCCACCTCTGGCTTGACTGCACCCTACTCCTACCCCCTCATCACCTCCCATGCCTGGCACAACCCGCACCCGACACCTGCACCCTTCCACACCCATCACAATGCTGCTGGTGAATGAAGTTTACTTCTCATAAATATAGAAGCCCATGACTAAGATAACTGTTAGTGTTCATTCATACACTATTTGTGTGTGTACTCATCATAGAAAAGTCATGCTGCATTAATTGTATAAGGTTTATGAGGATGTTGTAATCATGTTTATGAAGTTTATAAGGGTATAAGGGTAGTATCTAGGAACCTATCTTTCTGGTGCCTTGTTCCTTCTTGCAGCATATCTCATGAGATGATCATGTCTCTCCCTCTGATTCTGCTCAAGCTTCTACTAACACTCTTTCTGACCTCAAACTATATGGCTTCCTTTATCTCTTTACATGTCAGGACAGCAAATACAAGGAAAGAGGTGTTGGAAATAACTTTTACAGATGAAAGCAGCAGTTTTTCCCACATTGCTGTTTGAGAGAGAATTGCCAGTGGTCACAGTGCTTTGTTTCTGATGCACTCTGCTGTATGCTGACTTCTGAGGACTGACAACACAGTGTTCAAGCAAACTCTTCCTAGTCTAGAAACAATTAATTTATTTAAGAATTGATTTTATATTGTGACTTTCCTCTAATAATGAAACCAAAAGCATATTTTTTGTAGTTGTTGAAATGTTTATAAAAAAAAGTTAATTCAGTGTTGTTAATTAGTCTGATAGAAACTTTTAACATTGAGATAGTGCATTGATATTAGATATCATATTTGTTTAAATTAAGACAAGTTATAATGAAATAATGTTGTTAGATGTTAGCAGATATGTAGAGGCTATAGTACTGCATGTACTCTAGGTGTGGAAGATACCATTATTGTCTGCATTCCATTTGTGCATTATTTATCAGGTGGAGGAAGGTGGGAGACAGGTGGAGGAAGGTGGGAGACATGTGGAGGTCCAGTGGGTCAGTGGACACAGAAGCTGCTTTGAGGCTCATTTGCAGCAGCAACATGCCTTCACACCCTCTGCCTGAGACTCTCCTAGAAGCTTTCTGGCCCTCTGAAAGGCTTGCACTTAAGGGCAAGGGGTGCCACAAGCTCCTTAGACACTCTGCTGTTTTTTCTGTGTTCACATGAGGCTGCTGAGCCTCTTCCCTACTCTTCAGAAGGTTCTGTCTTGTACCTCTCCACAAACACTTTCCTTTCTTAGCTTATCTAGTATATAAACTTTTAATCTTTTTAGAGCTTGTCTTGTCTCCCTCTTTCCTTAAAATTCAGATCAATTATTCTTCTGCCCAGATACTGCTTTGTGCATTCCACTACACACAGGTTGGCAGAACTGACGTGTACAGAATTAAAATAAAAATCCCAAAGATGTAACAATATATTTTGTAGAATAACTGATGTCCTGAAGCAACTGTCAATGAGACACTAAGCTATGAGATGTACTAAAAAAAGAACAATAAAGATTCCAAAAGCATAATTATTCATCAAGAAAATGCAAAATATGATGAAGTTGGTTGAGAAGAATGGAAAAAGATTATCAAATCAGTGAACAATCATTTCAGGACTTGTGGAGTGCAGAGAAGGAGCTGCCAAGGAAGGACTACAATGGAGTGATGCATGGAAACAAAGATCTTATGGATTTTTTTGTAACTGTAGAGAAGGAGGATGTGGTCGTCCTAACTGATGCTGCCAGGGAATCCAAGGTGGTGTTAACCATCATCAACAGTATTGGACATGTGAGCCCCACACACTATAGGTGAGTTGCATCATGTACAGGAAGAGGGAGATAACTAATATGTGCACCTGACCAGCTCACAACGCACACCTGTACTCAGATGTATCTATACCCAAAATGATGACCATTGGGAACAGTGCATGAACTCCTTTTAATTCTTTCTTACTTCACCATCCTACACACCATAATCTCCACTGCTCATCACACACACTCTACCTTGGTTAGTGAAGGGAGTCCATGTGATCTAGCTCTATCATTATTATAAATGATTAATTAATTGTAAGGAACCATCATTGCTTCACAACACTCTCTCTTCAAAACAGATGCATCTCAAGATCAGGATAAAGCAAGGCCAAGGAATACTCACTGAATTAGGTTAGGACTCCCTCTGCCTGCATAGGACTCAACACCTCTGCTTCCTCCTCCTTCAGGGCAGGGAAAGACATCCTCCAGTCGGTGTTGTTGTATCCTGCAGGAGAAAGAAAAAGGTAAGTTAGACTGATTGATTGATTGATAGATAGGATGAGCAGCTGATAGATAGATAGATAGATATGAAGAATGATATAACATAGATACAGAAGGGCAGACAAATAGAGATAGATAGATAGATTGACTGACTAAAGGCATCACAACATTGGATCACATGGGGCCTTATT
>NC_059288.1:3052500-3087500 GCF_017591435.1 Portunus trituberculatus
GTACAGGAAACACTTCTGGGCCAGCTCAGCTCTCTGCTGGGCTTGTAAGCGAACCTTCACCACGTCAAAGGGAGTCACTGGAAATAATCGTAATAATAAATAAAAAATAAAAAAATAAATAAATGAAAAAATAAGCACCAACAAATCTTCATCAAGCATCCTAATTATCTATATAATTAAATATATTTTCTGGTACATCATAAGATGTGCTGAAAAAATGACAATGGGAGACCTTTCCATAGATGTTACGTTGCTCTGGAAAAAAATAGTTTCTATTTTTATGACAATGGGAGATCCTTCCTTAGTGAGCCACGTACTCACTCCTGACTAACATGTACAGACTCAGAGTGGCCATGTACTGATTGAGTGTGAGGTGAGAGCATCATGCAAACACTAAGATGAGGTAAAACATTTGAAAAAAAATAGAAAGTTCTGAAATGAGTAAAAAAGACATCAAGCAAACACCATGAGAGAGAGAGAGAGAGAGAGAGAGAGAGAGAGAGAGAGAGAGAGAGAGAGAGAGAGAGTTAAGTATTTACATAATGTCACACCCTCCATCATGCCTTGTAAACCCCACCACATACAGATCTATCAGGTATAACGCGTGTCTGTAAATAAAAACACCATATTACCCATAATCCCCTGTAAGGAAAAGGTGCCATGTCATAATTACACAGCAACCATGCCTCATCCTCCCCTTCACCCCATGGCAACAGACGGCCTTTTACACCCCTCTACTCACTGAATATTGACGTTATTATCGCCCCAGAACACGAGGACACCATCTGCTGCACTGGCTGGAGCTCCGTCATGGCTGCGGCTTGATGTGTCCTCCTCCTGCACGTCCTTCTCAAGCTTCAAGTGGAGATACTCAGCATTTCCTCCACGATTTTTCTTTCCTTTTTACGCAACGACTGGTCTGTTTACATCTGCCCAGACCGAGGCCCACGTGCCGGCTGGGGAGGCGGTGGTATCGTACGCTGAGGCCTTGTTCTTGTATTGGTGGTTATAATGATGATAATAAAGAAATAAGGCCATAAAATTATAAGATTAATAAACGAGAAATATTATTGGTATATTAGCTTTGCATAGTTAATGTTTGATTATCTATTTAGTTTTTGTATCGTACGCCATGTCCGTGTTGTTGTACCTGCGAGCAATCACATATGATGTTATTTTATACTAAATGTCAGTTAATAATCACAACAAATGAGTCAAGGAGTAAGATGACAACTCATATAGTTTGTTAATTAGCTAAGTTATTAGTTAATTAATTATTTGTATGGTATGGAAAGTTCAATGTTGTGCTCGTTCCGATTTATTTTTTTATGTAAGAATAACTGGTAATCATAAAACCACTAATACACTGCAGGTATGTTTGCTACATGCAGGTTAACAGTGAAGTTATAACCGGTGAGGTTAATTAGTGCACAAATGGCTGATGGTTCCCTACTTAATGAAGCAGCCTTCCTTGCTACGGTTGTTTTGAGCTACAATGACATGTCCAGGATTAAATAGTAATAGACCCTGGACATGTCAACTCAAGAGATTCATAAATGACATGGTGGATGGGGTGTCCAGTTATGTGAGCCTATTTGCAGACGATGCAAAATTGTTACGAAAAGTGAGATGTGACAAAGATTGCGAACTACTCCAGGAAGACTTGGACAGAATATGGAAATGGAGCTGTACATGGCAAATAATACGTGAATATCATAGTCGTGACATGTAAATCAAGCCACCACTTAGAACATGTTTCTTATACACACACACACACACACACACAACACGAGCATAGCTCTTTTCCCGTATGTTACAATTAGGTAAATACAATTAGGTAAATACACCAGATGACCGGGGTTCGTTTCCCCGGCCGGGTGGAGATATTTGGGTGTGTCTCCTTTCACGTGTAGCCCCTGTTCACCTAGCAGTGAGTAGGTACGGGATGTAAATCGAGGAGTTGTGACCTTGTTGTCCCGGTGTGTGGTGTGTGCCTGGTCTCAGGCCTATCCGAAGATCGGAAACAATGAGCTCTGAGCTCGTTCCGTAGGGTAACGTCTGGCTGTCTCGTCAGAGACTGCAGCAGATCAAACAGTGAATTACACACACACACACACACACATTATATATATATATATATATATATATATATATATATATATATATATATATATATATATATATATATATATATATATATATATATATATATATATATATATATTTTTTTTCTTCTTAACTCAAATACCAAAACAATCCTAGGCGTACTAATCAAAACAATAACCTCTACTTTTCCTTCCACTCCACACTCCTCTTCTCTCCACCTCTTCCTACACATTGAGAGTCTTGAAAACACAGAAACACAGGAAACCCGATAAAACCATGTCATGTAGACCATGTGGTAGCAAATTGTTACTGCAGCAGCGGCAGGACGGGCGCGGCTTGGTGGTGCAGGGCTGGGCGGGTTGGAAAGGGTGCCGAGAATGCCGTGGTGTGGACCGTGTGGTAATGGTAATACTGCACTCCTGTGTGTGTGTGTGTGTGTGTGTGTGTGTGTGTGTGTCGGGGTGCCGAGGATACTGTGGTGTTGTGATAACACTGCACTCCTATCCCAGTTTTTTTTTTTTTTTTTTTGTTATACTTTCCTGAATGTGGAGAGAGAGAGAGAGAGAGAGAGAGAGAGAGAGAGAGAGAGAGAGAGAGAGAGAGGACGGGGTGTGGGGATGAGGAACAAGAAACGGGACATGAAGAGGAAGAGGACGAAGGGGACTTAAGATATACATTAGATGCAGCTTTCGCCAGTGACAGCTGCCATGAAAAATAACATGTCTTTTATGTTAGAGATATATGTAGGAAAACAAATTCATTAAGTAGGGCGTCGACTGTATATGTTTGTGGTTTTGTGATTATTGTTTCTTATTTGTATATGAATTATAGCATGAAGGAGTGTGAATGTTTATTACGCAATTAATGAATAGTAGGTATCGTTCGCTGGGATGAGATAGTTTCGATTAAATATTGTATTACTGTTGGCGCTAAATTCTGTAGCGTTTCTGTGTTCTTACTTGAGATAAGATTATATGATTCTATGCAATTTAATAATCTCTCTCTCTCTCTCTCTCTCTCTCTCTCTCTCTCTCTCTCTCTCTGGCAAACAGTGGATTAAGTACTGCGTCGAGTAATATTCTTGTTTCAAAAGTGTCTTGTTTCATGATGTACTGACTTACGGTATATTTCAAGACGTTAAGGAAAAAATGGGCCCGATTTTTAAAGATTAATTTTGCATTATACTTGTTAGGTGTTCGTGTTTGTTATGTTTACCTATGCACAGAGGGATGTAAACAAGAATGCAACTATCAAGATTCACTGCTAACCTCTTGAGTACCATAACGCGTTTTCATATTCATTCTGTTTAGTATTTAGTGATTTTATACAGCTTCAGAAACTTTTAAGGGGATTGAAATAGTAAAAACCGTGGCTTTTGATCTTCTGACCTCCATAAACCTTTCTTAATATCAATAAAATGGTCTAATCGTACACAAATCTCAAGGTAAAAATGTGCCCCGGTATTGAAGGGGTTAATAAAACGTTGGAATGTTCAATTAACAATAGACACCTTAACGAAACTAATACATACTCAACTACTTTAAAACAGCATTACAAGCAGAAAGCCGTTATTCAGTATGATGATTAGATTGTCTTTTAACCTCATCTCAATTCTATCCAGTGCACAGTGCTTTTCTACTGTCTCTCCGCACACTGCCTGTTGCACGCACCCTCTCAAATCACTCCTCTGTTTTTAAGCAAAAGCACGCACACACGTACCCACCACACACACACACACACACACACACACACACACACACACACAGAGAGAGAGAGAGAGAGAGAGAGAGAGAGAGAGAGAGAGAGAGAAATAGGGCTGGCAGGCGAAGGGAGGTCACGTCAGGTGGCGAAAGCTCTAGGTCTATGGAATATCTTTGTCATAGTCTGTCCTCATTTTACGAAAAAAAGAAAAGAATAAAATAATTAAATCATGTTTCATAAAGTTCATGTACAGAATAGATGCCTCTCTCTCTGTGTGTGTGTGTGTGTGTGTGTGTGTGTGTGCGGGCTTTTCTGTCATGCCACCATGCAGCCAATCACAGTATACAAAAGGAGGAGTAACTTTGACGTCAATTTCCAGGGGCGAGGCATCCTCCCTCCCCTCCTCAGCTGAACGTGAGAAGAGTATACCACCATTCATATTTTTCTCAACAGGTCAACTCATTACTTTCCCATAGATACACTCTTATCTCTTCCCTCCACAATACTAAATCTCAATCTTCCGTATCTATTCACATAATCATCACACTATCATTTTTCATCAAATCAAATAGTGAAGTGTTGCCTCTCAACCCTTCCCTCCCTCCACCACCACCACCACCACCACCACCACCACCACTTCCATTTTAGGGTAAAATACCCTAAACTAGGGTAATTGGACCCTTTCCCCTTTCTCCCCAGTCTCCACTCACCCGTCTACTAGGCGTACACGTTTTGGACCTTCGGACGGTTAGATCACAGTTCACACACAGAGTCAGTCACTTGCGAGGACGAGTCCACACAGAGCAGCCGCAGTAGTGGCTGTAGTGTGTAGTCCTGTGTGTGTGTTTGGGGGTGGGGGGCAATATTTAAACTTATGTATGATAAGAGTGCATTAATCAACAATTAATGGGCAACTTCGACAATCTAGGGTAAAACACTCGAATCTAGGGTAAAATTGACAAAAATTTAGGGTAAGATTTCATCAACTCACGGAAGCACCGCCGCCACCACCAGCCTGCTGAGTTCTCGGTGGATCTTCCCAGCGCTAGCATGTCGAGAGTAGCGGCGGTGGTGGTGATGGTGGTGGTGGTGGCGCAGTCTTCATTAGCCACCAATGACAACAGTTTGATTATGATTCTTGTTGATGGGTGAGTTGTTCTGAGCAAATGGTGGATAGATAAAGAGGTCAAAATCTTAACAAAATAAATAGTGAACAAGTAGGCAAACCATGTAATAGGTGCCTTTATCTGCGGACTAACTTCATCTCAGTACCAGAACGCGTTTTCATGTTAATTCTGGTTACTATTTGGCGGTTTTATACACCTTCAGAAACATATGTTGGGATTATTCTTTTGACCTTCATAGACCCTTCCTGATATAGAAATGAGTCTCAGTACTGAAGGGGTTAAGGATCCCAGCTTCTTCCAGCGGCTGAGTGTTCCAATTTGTTACAAAAAAAGAAAAGAAGCATTGCCTTAGTCCTCTTTCAAGCCCAAGTACTCTGGTTAGGAAGCTGGGTTGTCACGAAAAAGGCCATTATTTTAGTCTTCTTTAAAATCATAATTTGGTTAGAGAGGCTGGTTTATATTGAAAAATTAGAATAGATAAATAAATAAATAAATGAACAAAGCCTTATTCTTCTCTAAAGCCTAATTTGGTTCGAGAAGATGAATTGTGTTGGTTTAGTTAGTAAATAAATAACAAATAAATGAAAGCCTACAAAGAGAATTGTATAATGAAGACGTGTCACTTTTCTTCAGAGTAGCAAAGGTGTTTCATACAATGGTGGCTGCTGCAATACTTTCCCCAACACACTTTTCTTACAAGTTTCAAAAGAATTAATCAATCAGAGCTGAGGTATGTGAGGTCATTAACTCTTTCACCATCTTTTATAGTAAGTGTGTTTCTTCATTATCCTCTTTTTCAAGTGTTTCTTTTGATCTTTCATTATGTGCGAAGTCATTTAAGTATGTCACTACCTTAGTAAGTGTAAGGCATTTGCTTTCTCTTCAAGTGCTGTCTGTCCCATATCCTGCAATCTTTCGTAATGTGTAAAGTATTTTCTGTCAGTAAGTACCACACCTCATTCTCTTCCCTCTTAACCCTTTCAGTACCAAGACACGTTTCCATATTCACTTTGCTTACTATTTAATGATTTTATATAGCTTCAAAAACATGTAGGGGATTAAAATAGTGAAGACTGTGGCTATTAACCTTCTGACCTCTATAGATCCTTCCTAATGTCAATGAAATATAGTCTAATCGTATACAAATCTCAAGATAAAAATATTTCCTAGTTTTGAAGGGGTTAAAGAGCTGACTGTTCCTTCTCTTCAATATTCCGTCATTCATCTCAGTAAACATATTCCATTATCTTCTCTATTCAAGTGTTTGTTGTTCAGTTTCTTTTAATCCTTTATCACAATAATCGTAACATATGAACTGGACTATTCTGGCTGCATCTACACTGTTTTCATAGATTTTAGTTGAAGTGACACGGAATTTTAAAGGTTCTTGAGACAGATGAACATAATTTCTACATCATTAACAGGAGAAGCACTCTTGAGAACACGTCTGATCATCTCTGTAGTCTTGAGAAATGGTCGTGGCGGGAGAGCAAACCATTCCTGAATACGTTTTTATCTGACTTATCATTCCCAGTCTCCAACACCCAGCTCAGCCTCCCCAGTACCGCAGACAGTCCAGGGTTGTGTGATAAGCGAGGGGCAGGCAGGGCTTAGCAAGAGTTGTGATTTTACCCCTAAGATTAAATGCCGTTAGACCTCCAAGAAGAAGAAGAAGATGAAGATGAAGATGAAGATGAAGATGAAGATGAAGATGAAGATGAAGATGAAGATGAAGAAGAAGAAGAAGAAGAAGAAGAAGAAAAGTGATGTAAAAATAAAACACCGCAAAGAAGAATACGAAGAAAACAAAAACAAGAATAAAATAATCCTTAACAATAAAATTAATATAGTTGTTAACACCATTGTTTTCCCACGTCAGGTTCATAAAGGTGATAAGATGGTTGATGGTGATAATGATGCATGGGTGTCTACAGGTTTCGGTGGGATTACACTTCGGTGCACGGCGCGGGGACACAACTTCTGGGGTTTCATCATTTTCACACGGATGGCACCAGAGCTGAATACGTGCGCCCGGCCTATCCCTCCAATTCCTTTCCAAACTGGCACACTATTTCTACCGGTAAGCCATTGTTGTGTCTTTCTATCTTCTATCACTATTTCCACGATAATTGCTCTTTTGCTTACATGTCTCCCCTCTTCTCACGATCTCGCTGGGTAAGATTTTCTATTTCTTTCACCACTATTTTGTGCACCTCTCCAATGCACAAGCTAACTATCCACTGTAAGAGTTAACCAGCATTCTCAATCTTTCATCGTTATTCTGTCCACTTCCCTACTTTTCTCAATCTTTCACCATTATTCTGTCCACCCCTTGCTACAAGAATTAACAGTGTTCTCAATCTTTCACCTTGTTACTCTCCCTACTGTAACAGTTAATCAGTATTCTCAATCTTCGATCCTTTCTACTGATACACTCTGGAATGGAACTCCCTACTTGATTCCACATTTCCCTTACCTATGACGAACTCTAGTGATTAACAGCTTCAATAAGCGTTTATTTCTGCCATGTTGTCGTTGGCCAGGGCTGTTGGTACGCAAAAAACCTATCTTCTTCATCAGTATCATTATTATCAGAAGCTTCTCACAGTCTTCCCTTATCTTTATTGGTCTTCACGCAGACTCACCATAATTTTCCAACATCTCCCCGTCCCGTCTCGATGCAGAAAGATTAACAGTGGCTGGTGATAATGAGGCGTGTTTCAGGGTCACTTGTCTGTGCATCAAGTGTGTAGTGATCTCAGTGACCCCGCGGTGCTATTCATTCCCTTCTCAATATCTTACTGCACTATATAGTTTTTACAGGTTTATCATCAGTTACTGTCATCTACGACGGCAATGTCAACAAAAACTGTTCACTATCACTAGATACGATACGAGAACTTGTGCATTATCAAAGAAAGGGAAAACTCATGAGAACTCTATCTCTGTGGACTTCGAGAAAAGTCAGTGTAGATAGTAAAGTGTTTCGAAATATTGTTGTTGTTATAATGTAAATAGTGACTAGTGATAGGATAACAGTCTAGGTAAACACATTTCTACCAAGTGCAATGCTTTAAAACCCAGGTGTGGATGTTCCATGTGTATATGATATGCTAACGTTTTGAGTATGATATTCTAACATTCTAGTGTGATATTAAAGGTACAATATTCCAAAATTCAGAGCGCAATTTTCCAACATTCCAAGTGTGCTATTACTGATAAAATATTCTAACATTTTCATTACGACATTGTAACATTCTGAGTACGATATTCTAACATTCTAAGCACGACATTATAAGTACGATAATGCAAAAATTCTAAATATCAAATGGTTATAGATACCATGCTCTAGTAATTCCGAAGCACGACAATCTCACAGGTAAGTGCGGCACTATTCCAGTTACACCCAACACTCTCCCACTTCAGGCTTGTATCCAGAGTGGCATGGAATCATCGGGAACTTATTTTACGATCTCGAGAAAGACAAGACGTTTTATCTTATGGACTACAACGCCACGAGAGACCCGCGGTGGTGGGGGGACGCGGAGCCCATCTGGACTACTGCTATCGACAACGGCCTGCCAACTGCCTTCTTCCAGTGGTACAGGTGAGGTGACTGGGACATGTATAGTCTTCCTCTGCTGTTTATATTGAGAAAACTGTCGAAAAGAAAGGAAATACAATAAAAGAAAGAAAGAAAGAAAGAAAATTGCACGATATAGCTATACTGTGAAATGGTTTACTCTCTCAACACGACTGTTTACAAAGGCCACAATTTATTACTCGGTATCTTAAGAGTGTTTCTCCTGTTAATAATGTAATAAACTAAATGTAAGATAGTAAACAGGTAGACCAGTTCATCTCTCTGCCGGCAACAGACCACAGTAATTATAAACACATACACTGAATACGTTAACCCCTTCAGTACCACGACGCGTTTCTCGTATTTATTCTGCTTACTACCTGGCGACTTTATACATCTTCAGAAATTTATGTGGCAATTGAAATAGTGAAGACTGTGGCCATTAATCTTCTAATCTCCATAAACCCTTCTTAATGTCAAAAAAAAAAAAATAATAATAATAATAACCTAATCATACCCAAAAAATCATGGTGAAAATACGTCGCAGAAAAAAAAAAAAAAACACACACACAAACAAACACATTTTCATGAACAAACCAAACGAATAAAAAACGAACCGGTAAGCAAGTGAACTAAATGAACTAATCTACCGGTAACAGGTGTGACGTGCAGCGAGGGACAGGAAGCGATCTACCATGGTACTGTGAGTGGTACGAGTATGACGCAACGGGAAGCGTTCATAAGCTGCCCAAGAGACTGTCCCGGGCCGTGGAGATGATTGATAAGGAGGGCTACAGGCTGGTCATGGTGAGATAAGGCTTCGAAGTGTTTGAAAACGCTTCGGTCAGAATTCAGAAAAACTTCGATTCTCCATTACAATTTTGCAAGGCCACAGTGATGGTTAACCTGCTTCCAATAGTGTTTTTTGTGTCCATAATGTAGAAATTTTGTTTAGCTGTCAAAAATGTCACTGAAAACATGTGTATCTTCAACTAAAAGTTTTTAGAAATAGTGGGGGGAGAGAGAGAGAGAGAGAGAGAGAGAGAGAGAGAGAGAGAGAGAGAGAGAGAGAGAGAGAGATAACTTGGACGTAATCACACTTACCTCAGCTCTATAAACAGAGAGAGAGAGAGAGAGAGAGAGAGAGAGAGAGAGAGAGAGAGAGAGAGAGAGAGAGAGAGAGAGAGAGACATAACATTTACCTCACCTGTATCAATCGAGACTCTCGCCACAGGTGTACGAGGGCGGCGTGGACACAATGGGACACTACAAAGGCCCGCTGTCCCCCGAGGTGGCTGCCGCGGTGAGGGACGTGGACCAGGCGCTGCAGGGACTGTGGCGCCGCCTGGAGGAGAGAGGGATAATGAACTCGGTAAAGGATTCTGGTCACCTTGTTATTTTCTTGTCTTACTCTGGACTAATTTCTATATACAGTTTTCTTTTCTCTTATTTCAGATGTACACGAACGTCTCTTTCTTAATTAAAGCAGCTTATTTCGTTAGAATGGATACAGTAGGCTAGGCAAATTGTTTTCTTTTTCTTTCTATGTCAAGGAGTTTAGTTAAGGACACACACACACACACACACACACACACACACACACACACACACACACACACACACACACACATGGGAAAGTAAGACATCTCAGTAATCTAACAACTGTCCCTCTTACGTTACAAACACACAGACAGGATAGAGGAATTGTTTTTCTTCTGCTTTTTTTTTCTTTCCATGCCAAGGAGTTTAGTTAAGGACACACACAAAATAAGAGAAATTAAGGCATCTCAAAAATCTAACACCTATCCCTCCTATGTTACGAACTAAAACACAGACAAGATGGAGAGAAAACATGAAACAAATACCTACATTCAGAAACGCTCTTGCTCTCCCACCGCGGCCATTTCCATTTTCCAAAGGCCAAGGAGATGATCAGGCGTGTTCTCAAGAGCGTTTCTTCTGTTAATAACGTAGAAATCCTACTAATCTACCATTAGAACCATAAAAACAAACTTAAAAACCAATGTAGTATTCAGAGTCTTTTGAAAGTAGTGGAGAGGAAGATTCAAATGTCCAGCGTTCACATCCCACGTGCTGAGGCTCTCAAGACTGTTTCTCCTGTTAACAACGCAGAAATTTTGTCAATCAGCCACTAGAACCATAAAGAACAAACTTAAAAACCAGTGTAGCATTCTGAACCTTTTGAAAGAAGTAGAAAGGAAAATTCAAATGTCTAGCGTTCACGTTCTCCACACGCAGGTTCTCAAGAGTGTTTCTCCAGTTAATAACGCAGAAATTTTATCAATCTACCACTAGAACTATAAAGAACAAGCTTAAAGACCCATAAAGCATTCAGAGCCTTTTGAAAATTGTAGAGAGGAAGATTTAAATATTTATCGTTCACGTCTATTTTACCCTCACATTAGTCCACATCTTCGCGCCACAGACAAACGTAGTGGTAGTGAGTGACCACGGTATGACGCAAGTGAAGGACGGCAGCCTGCAGGAGGTGGAGGTGGGCCAGTGTCTGCAGGAGGACGAGGTGCAGGTGGTGGTGAATGACAGCAGCTACCTTATCCTTGAACCCGCACCTGGTAGGAGCGAACAGGTAGGTCGTGTGTGTGTGTGTGTGTGTGTGTGTGTGTGTTTGTTTGGTTGACTGATTAGTTAGTTAGTTAGTTTGTTAGTTAGTTAGATAGATAGATAGATAGATAGATAGATGGATAGAAAAATGGATACAAATAAATAGATAGATAGACAGATAGATAGATAGATAGGTAGATAGATAGATAGATAGATAGATAGATAGATGGATAAATTGATTGATTTACAGATAGATAATTGGTTACTTGCCAGTTTGTTAGATTAGACAGATAGACAGATATAGTTTTTTTTTGTCTGTCTGTAAGCTAAAATAATAAAGATGGATAAACAAAATCTGCAGTATAAAGACACTCATATTTACTTTTGGCTTCAAGATGATGGCGAAAACGACCTAATCATGGTTTACATAAGTGGCAGTTTGATTGGGGGGTTAGTCAGTTCAGTGCCATCTGTGGAGTTGTGATGAAAATAATGAATGGGTTTTAAATCGCTCCAAATTGTTAGGGAACTTTTAATTTAAATACCAATGAAAAAAAGTTGATCTCTTTTTTTCTGTTTTGTCTTTCTTTCTTTTTTCCTTTTTTTCTTTTCTTTTTTTTTTTTTTTTTAGCTAAATCGTATTTCACATTCGATACAAAACATCAGTAACTTTTTTTTTTTTCGTATATAATAAAGAACAAGTTTGTTTGTTGTCTTTTTTTCTTTCTTTCTATTTATCTAGTTTGAAATCTTATCTTACTGTAATAAATCAGTGTACTTCAAAATTTTTCACTATATCTTATCTGTTGATTGAAATGACATTGATCTTTTTTTATCATTACTCTATGCATTTATCTATCTACTTACGTATCTAATTATTCATCCATTACACAGGTGGTTGAGAGACTGAATTCCTGCCCAGAGGTAAAGCACAAAATCAAGGCGTTCCTGAAGGAGAGCGTCCCGACTCGTTACCACTACAAGGCCCACAGATTCATAATGAAGGTGGTGGTGATCGCTGAGAAAGGTGTGTGTGTGTGTGTGTGTGTGTGTGTGTGTGTGTGTGTGTGTGTGTGTGTGTGTGTGTGTGTGTGTGTGTGTGTGTGTGTGTGTGTGTGTGTGTGTGTGTGTGTGTGTGTGTGTGTGTGTGTGTGTGTGTGTGAGAGAGAGAGAGAGAGAGAGAGAGAGAGAGAGAGAGAGAGAGAGAGAGAGAGAGAGAGAGAGAGAGAGAGAGAGAGAGAGAGAGAGAGAGGGGTATGGCTTTGAAATGAAGCTGAATTAGTGTGATAGAATAAAATGAATTGAAAATGGAAGAGGAATAGTGGGGAGACTCGTGATGAAGAAGAGGAAGAAGATTAAGAAGATGGTAACAAAGATATAAAGAAGAAGAATAACAACAACAACAAGAGCAAGAAGAACAAGAAGAAGAAAAACAAAAAGAAGAAACAAGGACAACCACAACAGTAACCTTAGCTAAGACATAACATCCCTCCTTTCCTCAAATAACATCAACAGCAACAACAACAACAACAACAACAACAACAACAACAACAACAAGGCCACATGCAGACCTCGATCACCGCCTGACTGGAATCAACAAAAAGGCAATAATATGATCAGAGAAGCGTTGCCGAGTCAGAGTGGTTCATGTGAGTCTACAGTATTTCTACACGCGCCTACAAACACTCGTGAGGCCAAAGATGAGCGGGAAGTGCGAGTGTTTCTAGAATGTTGTGTTTATTTCAGTTGATGCTTTTTTTTTTTTTTTTTGGTATGAAAACGTGTCACGGTACTGAAGAGGTTAAGAAATACATAACTACTTCCTTTTCTTTAAAATATTGCACTCTTATTTTATTTTTATTTGCTTCTAACTATATTTTCTTTCCTACTTATCTTCTAATTTGCTTCTTCACATACATCAACACCATCACTTTCAATATCAATGTTTTCTTTTCTCCTTTTTTTTTCAGGATATACAATGATTGTTAATAAAGCGGCGCCAAGTATTAAGGTTCTATCGCATGACTTATCATCGTACTTTGGCAACCATGGTTTTGACGACACTCAGGGACACCATCCAGATATGAGGGGGGTGTTGTACGCAGCGGGGCCAGGTAAGCAGTTCGGTGCAGCTCAGCCTACCTGAAGAAACCGTTGCAGCCACAGTAAATCTGGTTAACTTTAAATCATTACTGCAGGTTATTTGATTTCATTACACTATATTATTTAACATTCGAGATATTAACTATACTATGAAAGACGTTATATATCTTTTTAAAGAGAAATATCTACTAATATAATCTAATGAGAGTACTTCTTCATCTAACTGAGTTTTCGTTCTACAATACAAATAAACAACGTATTTATTTCTGTGTCATAATCAATCCGTCATTCATGCATTGCGATTATGTAGGTAAATGAATACGTTGATATTTATGTTATTCAAGTAAATAAACTGATTCAAGTCTTTTATATTACAGCAAAATTATAAATCTCTCTCTCTCTCTCTCTCTCTCTCTCAGCCTTCGCCAGGGGCCGGACAGCAGGGCCAGTGGAACAAGTAGACGTGTATGGGTTACTCTGCCATGCGCTCCAGCTAACCTGCCACGCTAACAACGGCACGCCAGCACACATCGCGCCCTTCCTCGCCACGCCCTCATCACCCAACACCCCCGACACCTGGAGTACTGGGAGTGTTTCTCCCTACATCTTCACCACCGCTGCAGCCATTCTCCTCCTTTTCTTCTACTATGGCAGCGCATTTCACTAATTTGTGCTTTACTTATCGAAACAGTAGTAGTAGTAGTAGTAGTAGTAGTAGTAGTAGTAGTAGTAGTAGAAAGGGGCAAATGAGTATGGACACCTTCTTTGTATGTATTTCCGTATTTTGAAACAGTTGTCTCACCATGACTTATTTTCCAGGTCCACAAAGATGATTAACCGGGTTCTCAAGAATATTTCCCTTGTAAGTAGTGTAGAAACCTTGTTAACCGTAAAAACATCCTTAGAAAGCAGCATCACTTCAACTAGAGACCATTGTAAGTTGTGAAGGTGCAGCGCTGAACTGTTTTGTAGTAATTCAAGTCTTGTAGTAATGTGTGGTTTGTCTTCTGTTGTCTTAGTGGCAAATATCAGCATGATGGATAGACTAACTGATAGACAAACAAACAGACAGATAAATGAATACAAAGTTACATAAAAAAAAAAAAAATGTAAAGAAAGAAACGTTTATATATGATACAGATAGAAATGTTTGAGTTATATCGTGTGTGTGTGTGTGTGTGTGTGCAATTCACTACGTTTGTTTGCTGGTCACCAAGCCAGCCTTCCTCATTAAAGAGCGAGCTCAGAGCTGTGTGTGTGTGTGTGTGTGTGTGTGTGTCTCGGGGCGGCGTCGGGCAGTCAGTCAGCTGTTGTGTACAAAGAAAAAATCGATATAGGTCGTAGCGTTCACCCAGGATAGGCCTACATGTGTTTCGTCTGCCTATCTCATTTCCTACTCCTCCAAAATATTCTTCCTCTCTCTTATCTTCCTATATGTGTTTGTTTGTTTCTTCTCTCTTCCTGTTTCATTTCCTCACTTCCTACTTATCTTAAAAAAAAAAAAAAAAAAAAAATCCCTCCTATTTTCTCCTATACTCCTCCTTCAATGTCTTCCTATCTTTCCCTTTCAACGTCATCTATTCTTCCTATCTGTTTCTCAAAAAAAAAAAAAATGGTTTCTTTCTATCTTCTTTAATTTTCCGCTCTTCCAATCTCCACAGCCTGTCTTCCCATTCTCTTCCCTCAAAATCATTCCATCTTATGTTCATCTGTTGTTGTTTTTTTCGTATTTATCAGTAATGTGTTCTTCCTCATTCCAGGGGTTCAAAAATGTTAAAATACTACAAGATTCCCATTGAAGGAATTACTGAATAACAAATGAACTTTTAGAATGTCACACGTGTTTGATTGATTCACTCCCACGCCACACTGAGTATCTCTCCGCGTTCACAAGCCATGCTAATGAGGTAGATCATTTTTAATACTAATTGCGTTACGAAACAGGTAATAGCACCACAAGTAATGCATGAGGTCTTCAAAATTATTAAAATTGTTGATAATAGTAAAGCATTTGAGTTCGTTTGTAAATAAGTATTAATTAGGAATATGTTTAAGAGGTATATTATTTACAATTATTAATCTAATTGCGATAACTATGCATTTAGGTATGTATTCGTTTAACTTCTAGGTTTAAATAAGATTTTTGTTTCCTTGGTCATGTGTTTAGGTTGTCTGTGTTGTGAAGGGCTGTGTTGCATTCCTGCAGCTGCTGAAATTGTCTTGCCAGTGTTATTCGGGTCTTAGCAAGAGATCAGAGCGCCCGTGTTGTGATTCTATATATAATCAGTGTGCTTGCCAATGAGTGATCCCTGTGTCTGGTTCAAGGCTCCTGGTTAGTGCATTGTTATACAACTTATCCTGTTGTTGTTGTGATGGTCATATTCAGATTAATAACGTGTTAGTCATTGCTTGGTGCAGGACTGTTCTAACTCGTACAGTACTTAGGGAGCTCAATGGATAAATATTGACAGGTTTTATTAGTAAAAGATTTGACACTTTCCTTTCCTTTACACTCGAGTAACGCCACAACAGTCATGACATTCTGAACCCACAAAGTGTATAATATTAGCATAGTTAACTTAGTTCACCTGTATCAGTACATCCACAGGTGTTAAAAATAGAAAAAAAAAGAAACTTATTTATGGTACATCACAAGTAATTATAAGTTTTGAATTATTCATGTGATATCCACATGACTATAAAATATTTAAGTACAGGTTTAGGATTAGTGTGTCACTTATTGTGGCCCCGGCAACTGACTGATAATCCACTTAGAGACTGCTTGCATCTAGAAATTTATTATTCTAACCATTTCGGCTTAACAACGGGCTCTCCTCATCTATACTCAATTAATAAGACAACTTGCCACATAAAAACTTCCAACTATGCATTTAAATTAATAATCAATACAAAAGATTACAATATCAAAGCAACAGTTTGGGGATAAAAAGGAAAAATTATTAATATAAATTCGGCTTCAGTTTCGGACATTTGAAAGTAGAATATGCGTTATAGATTACATTTCCTTATTTGATCAATGGAATACTGGTAAATAAATAGCAAAAAATATATCTGACAAAAGGAGGCAGAAAAAAAGTCCATAAGAGAAGGGAGGTACTAATTTTCATAGAATTTCGGCTTTCACTTTCCTACATCATTAAAAGTCCCAACACAAAATGCGTCACGCCCTACACTTCCCCATGCGACCCTTGGGAAAAATAACCCTTCAATATTGACACAGAAAAGGGAAATAAAAGAGGTAGAATGAAAGAAAACAAAAATAAGGGTGTTTGTTTACCAAGTTGGTGGTGGTGGTGGTGGCGGAGCGTGACACTTCCTCGACTCTTTTTGCAATTTTAAGGTGGTTTTAGGGCCCTTCCCACTTTTTTAAGGACTCGTGAAGGTGCAGAGGATGACCTGACTCTTACTGAAGTGGCTATTTCACGTTTTTGACCGAAGAAAATGGAGGAAAATAGGAAAAATGAAGGACGCCATAGTGGTCGTCTCGATTTTGTTTTCCTACACAAGTCTTCTGAGAGAAATTTGTCCATTTTTCACTTTTCTCCTTCCCTTCTCTTGCCTTCTCGTAATTCCCACGCCCACGCCCACTTTTTCGCCTCCCACGACTCGAAATTCTAGGTTATGTTCGTAAATTCGCCTGAAATCAGTGTGGCTGATAATAGGAGGGGGATTTTTTTGTGAAATTTCTCAAACTGTGAGGGAAATTTATCGTTCTTCGTCTCGTTTCTGCGTTAGTTTCTCCGCCATGTCCTGTTTCTTGTCTCCGAACGTATAAGTTTGCCTCGTTTTGTCCGTATGTTGGTCCAGAATCAATGTAGTCATTAAGAAACGCGACATTTTCGTGGGGACTGGTAAATTTTTGGGGTCATTCGTGTTTGTGGTGTTTCCTTCCGTTTCTCGCGTTACTGTTTTGCTTTCCGTGTTGTATCCAAAAATTCAGTAAAACCTGTGGATATTTGGGTTAAGGAAGTATTTCTGTAACATTTTTTTTTTTATTTTATTACTATTTTTTCTAAAGTTTTGGGTCTTCGTGATTGACTGCCTTGTGTTAAAATCTGGTGCTGTAGTCTAGATGTATTTATATTTATCCATACATCCCCGTTTTTCCCGTGTTTAAATAGATCATATTGTAAACAGCTTGTATTGTAAAGAACATTAAGGAGTGTTCATTCCAGAATTTCAAATGTCATATTTGTTCATTCTAGTTTTGCAATTGTTTTCTTTATTCCTTTGTTGTTTTATGATTACTAAAAAATTGCCAGTATAACTGTAATTATCAGAATTATTTTAATATGATTTTCTGACTTTTCTTTCATCAGTAACAAGATTGCATAGATTTTTCTATATTATTTTAGTTTTTTTTTTTTTTTTTTTATAATTTCTTACCCTGAAACTGACTAATTGTAATGAATGTGTGTAAGCTTCATGAATTATGGATCAGAAAATAGTATGACAAGTAAAAAGAATGTATGTAATGATGGAACAGAACAGAATGGTGTAGGTGTTACTTCCTCACTAGTAACAACAGGTCAACTCTGGAACTCCCTTTCTGCTTCTGTATTTCCATCTTTCTATGACCTGAACTCATTTAAGAGGGAGGCTTCGAAACATTCATCCTATTCTTTTGGCTAAGTCTCTTGGATCTGCTCAAGGACTGAGACCTAAGTTGCCCTTGAGCAGATTTCCCCTAAAAAAATAAATAAATAAAAAAAATAAAAGGAGAGAAAATAATAATAAATAGAAAAAAAAAAAAAAAAAAAAAAGAACAGAAGGCATCTTTCCATAGCAACACTGGCCAATTGATCACACAGAATGTAGGCCACTTGTTTCCTGAGCAATTTGAGTCTTTGCCAAGTGTTGCAGGATTCACCTGGTAACACTTCACTCAGATCTTATACATCTTTTAACATTTCACTCAGACCTTACACATTACTTCACTGCCATTTATTGAATCCAAGATGTAAAAGTAACCAACTGTATGGATTCCAATTCCAAGTGCAAAGCCAACTTAAGACCACTTTGGGGCTTAGTTTATGGCTACTCCTTGTGGCTGGTGGTGTTTCAAGACCTGAGGCATTACTAGGATGTTATAGTTAAACTTGTATTAGGCAAATTTGGAGCTCAGATAAAAAAAATAATGTTAGATATGAAGTGTAAGTTATTGACTAAAAAATTAAATAGATCACACTTACCATATATTTGTTGTAACTAGTCCACATGAGCTGCTTGTGACTGCCATGCCAAGCCAACCTGTGGGAAGAGTTTGTTGCGTATACTTGTCAGGTATAGTTAGTGTTGTAAAGGAACATAATTAATCTTGTGTTTGTACTAGTCGTGCATTAATAGTTAACATTCTTTTACCACAAGCTGTTGAAGTTCGTAAGGGAAAAGGGTGATGATCTGTTCAAACAAGCAATGGAGATCCTCTCCGTCTCGTTAACCCTGTCAAGCACCATTTATAGCAAGGCAATATTCGTCGGGTTGTATCGTCTCGTGTGTTTAGAGATACAGAAAACTTGTTAAAAACTCTAATCCTTACATTTGTACGTTTTTTTTTAAGGGAGGTTTCGTTTTGAATCATTCCACTTGGACCAAATGGGAATAAAAGGAGATAATTGGGTAATTTGCTTCGGGGCGAATTGCTGATGATTACTGGCCGTTTTAATGTAGAGTTGGATAACGCTACCACTCTAAAACTGTCTCTCTGATATATCTTGATACACTGTACTTTAACGCTCCAAAACACGGATCATAAGTGGTTATGCTAACAGTATTCATGGGAGCTGGTGATGCACATTCTACAAAACAGTTAATACTAGCTCAATACTTGCAAATAAGCTCAGTATTTTCACATTTATTTATAATCTCGTGCTACATATTTAGTTTTGAATATTTTCCTCTGGTATCTGTAAGGACTAATGTTTTATCTGGCAAATACTCAAAAGTCCGACAAGTGTTGTTTGTACTGACGGGGTATTGTGACGTCCTGAGACTTGAGACAATGTGCATAGTATTTAGCTTGTTTCGTCATATTTCTTGGTCTCTACTTGATGATGGTGGCTTAAAATGTTCCTAATATAATAATTTATTGGTTGGTTTGGTACCACACAAATGACAAGGACTTTTATTCCAGCTGATCAAATTTTGTGTAAAATTAAACAAGCTGGTGAATCTGGCAGTTTTTCCAGACCATAGCAAACAGCCCAGTTGCAGACACTGAAAAGAAGCAAGTTTTCAGAGAGCATAAAAAGACAAAAGCACAAAACTTGCAGTGGTGAACCAGAAGACAAGGAACAACTCAGCACCATTAGAGGAACAGCAACATCGCAGCAACTGGAAACTGGAAACATCAAATAAAAGAAAGAACAAAACTAGATGTGAATGCATTTGTAGGAACTTGAGTGTTACTATTAGCAAGATAAACCATTTAAGTAGTAGTGTAAGTGTGGAAGTGAAGCAACATTGGTGTAATAAAGACAGCATTGTGTAGAGGGAGGACCAGGAAGAGGAAAAAAAAGAGAGACATTCCGAGAGAAAATGAAACAGTAATTGAATGAAACAGACTGGCAGAAATACATTGTGAAAACAAATACACACTCCATCGCGCCATCATGATTCTATAGCAGGCCTACAACCGACGCACAGACGGACGGACAAACACTAGAAAAAAAACACTAAATAAAAATAAAATAAAATAAAAAAACGAGCACTGGTTACACACACACATTAAAGAAAAACGGCAAAAAAACACAGTAGAGAATGGAGTGCAGTGACTTTGGCCTACCAAGGAGACATGGGAACCTGATTGACCTGAACCCAGTAAATGGAAACTTGATCAATATAAAACCCATAAATGGAAACTTGATAGATGTGAACGCCCGCAATGGGGAGCTAATGGACGTGAAGGAAATCGGAGTGGTGGAGAACGGGGTGGTGGTAGGACGCAAAGCTCATCTCCAGGAGCGTCTTGACCGCCTCGAGGTGCTCTACCGTGACACTCGACAGGAACTGGAGGCAACTCGTGAGGTAATAGCAGGAACTTGGAATGATGGGAGCTTGTGGTGTTTTAGTAGTTGTAGTAGTAGTAGTAGTAGTAGTAGTAGTAGTAGCATACCTTTTTACACTGCATCAACATTTCTTTAATTCAGCATAGTGCTCTTATTTTTTTCCTTTTTTGCTGCTTGACCAGATCTTGTTTGTATGTTAAGTTTTCTGACTATTGAAATAACTATATGCTGAATTGAAATTAATAGATGTTGCTTTGCAGTGAAAAAGGTGTGGTTATAGTAGTAGTAGTAGTAGTAGTAGGTACACATTGCTTATAGCTAACTTATGTGTGCATGATAGTAATTGTAGTACTGTAGTAGTAATAAAGTATATATAGAGATGGATGCTGTTAGAATAATTGTAGTAGTAGTAGTAGTAGTAGTAGTAGTAGTACCTAGTAGTAGTAGATGTATTTAGTTCTGTAGATGTCATTCTTCTTACTGTTTGCACTTAATACAGAAGGTAATGTATTGGTAGAAAGAGTGTTTTCCACCTTTTTTTTTTTTTTTTTTTTTTGCATGAATTGTACCATACTTGATGTACATTCTGCACGTTTCAGTGTTGCATATTGTAATTGTTAAGGTTTATTTGTGAGTGAAAATAGTCTGTGACTTGTGTAGGATATAGAATAAGAACAACAGTTAGAAAGCAAAAAAAGTCAAGTAAGGTCAATTAATAGAAGACGTATTCAAAACAAAACAACTCATAATTAACACAAATGGCATGAACTGAATGAAGAATTTGTAGACCCAAAGTAGATCAGTAATGATTAGAAAAGCATGAGTCATCAACACAACCAAATGGAGAAAAACAATAATGATAAGTAAAAAATAAATAAAGTAAAATCAAAATTATAGTATCACCCACAAAATCAGGAGACTGTCAGAATCTTAAGCTTTAAAATTCCCTAATTATACTTTCATTATAAAATTAAAAGTACCAAACAGTCATGTGAGGGCTGAATGAATTAATATCCCCATTTTTTCCCCGTTGCGTTTGACATTTCGGTGTGTGGTGGCAGACCCTTACGAGGTTCCAGCCTCTGCAGCCGCCGGGCCCCACACATGCCCTTTGGCCAGGTGGGGCGATACACAGCTCCTGCACCACGTCAGCCACACCAGGCCTTGAGGACACTAAAATCTATGAGGTCTGTCCCTTAGCCTTTCAATCAGACCTTCAGTAATTTCATGGCTGACACTGGGCTGCATAAATTGTCTGTTTCAAAATCTATCCTCTAAATTGCTTCCTATAATCCCTGTTACATGATCATTAGTTAGTTAACCTCCTAGATGCTGAGACTCCAGTAATGTCCTTAACAGACTCAGAGCAGATTAGAATTTTGTTTTCCCTCATCAAGAATCTTAAAAGTTATGATGGAAAGACTAAAGTGTCATTCTTCACTGATCACAACAAAGGTACACAAGAAGAGCATTTAACTCAGTCATTATTTACCCAAGAATACTTTAATTGACCTTAGATTGATAGCTGGATGCTTTTATCAAATGTCTTATTCATCTTCTACTTTACTAATTTTTTGTTATCCTTTTCTCTTTTCCTGTTTGGCCACGTACACAGGGAGGAGGCAGCAGCAGCGGCGGCGGAGGTTATGGCGGGAGCAGTGGTGGAACTTTTAAGATTTTTGTCGGCAACTTGAGTGACCTGACCAGTCCTACTGACCTGCGCGAAGCCTTTGGACACTTCGGGGTGGTGGTGGAGGCTGATGTGCTGAAGAATTACGGGTTTGTGCACATGTTAGGAGAGGAGGAGGGACTGCGCGCCATCACAGCTCTCAATGGCAGGATGTTGAATGGAAAGGTATGTGTGATATAGTTAAACATGATTGCTAAAATAAAAGTGCTCACAGTACAGTAGAGGTGAATCTCAGTCTCATAATTCTGGTTGTCATTGGATGGTTATCTTTTCCAGCCACTGATTGTTGCTGTCTCAACCTGTGGCCGGCGGTCTAACGATCACTCTTCCCACTACAGAGACTCAAAGGTAATGCTAAGTAATGTTACAAAATAAAATTGGATTTTGTCTCGAAATAGTGACATTAAATGGAGTTTCTTTATTGTGTTCTTGCTTAAGTTACTAACATTTATTGCATCCTTCACACCTCTCTATTTCTACACACATAAAATGCATTTCTCTTTCCATGTGTCCATCTGACAGCCTGAGAGGCACAGACATGGAGGCAGCAGTAGTGGTGGAAGCAGCAGTGGATCAGGCTCCAACTTCAAGATCTTTGTAGGCAATTTGAGTCACTGTGCCACTAGTGCAGACATCAGGAACTTGTTTGAGCAGTACGGGACCATTGCTGAGGCCGATGTCATCACTGCTAGGGGTGTGAAGACCTATGGCTTTGTCCACATGGTGTCTCGTGTTGATGGGGAGGCTGCCATTGCTGCTCTCAACGGCTACGTTCTGCATGGAAGGGTATGTGGCTGGTGGAATTGTTGAGATGATGAGTTACAAGCAGGCAGAGATGAAGTTAATGTTGGAATTATCATTATTAGCCTCCATGATGATTAAGAGATCTTTATTTTTCATTCTGCCTTGTCTGTTGTCCATCTACTTCATGCCTTCCCAAGTTCAGACTGTTCATTTTCACATGAATTCAAGGGGAGACAGATAACAGTCCTCTTGTCCTCTTGCTTATTCAGCTTTATTGACCTTTAAATATGTTGATTTTGGTGTAAGTAATATTCACAATTCTCTTCTTTTACCATCCACTGCAGCCTATGGTGGTAGCAGCCTCCACAGGGACACGGAGATTTGGGCCGCAGAGGATAAAGATCTTTGTGGGAAATGTGAGCGCCCAGACAACAACACAGGAGCTGCGCAACCTCTTCCAGTCCTATGGCAATGTGGTGGAGGCCGACATCCTCAGTAACTACGCTTTTGTGGTGAGGACAAAGCTGTTTTCACAGTTTTATCTTGGCACAACTTGTGTAGACAGACTCCAGTGCAAAATTATCAGGACTATAAAGGCTATTTCATAACATTGAGTTTGATAAGTTTTCAAGGTTTTAGGAGATTTCCATTCTGTTGTTATTCATCAGGCTGCTACAAAGGTTATTAGTTATTTGAAAGGAATATACATGTTTTCAGTAAAAGTTTAACAGATTCTTTCCCATAAGTGAAGACAAACACATAGCTAAGCTGCCTCCTTCCTGCAGCACATGGACAACATAAGTCAGG
This sequence comes from Portunus trituberculatus, assembly GCF_017591435.1. Lineage (NCBI taxonomy): Eukaryota > Metazoa > Arthropoda > Malacostraca > Decapoda > Portunidae > Portunus > Portunus trituberculatus. Next base: position 3,075,973 of record NC_059288.1, read on the forward strand.
GCAAGAGGGCCATCCGTGAGCTGGATGGATATGAACTGCACGGGTCACCCCTCTCGGTCCAAGAGTCCCGCAGTCAGCCCTTCCAACACTCACCCTCTCCCCTGCCCCCTGCTGAACCCCAGTTCAATAGGGCCCCTGCCAGCCACCCCCAGAACTACTACAGGGAGCCACCCCCACCAGATCCCTGCCCACCCCCAGCTGCCTTGTATGAGCCCCAGTACAGCCGCCCTCCAAGCTATTACAGGGGACGCTACGACCCCTACCTTCCCCTGCCAGCACCTCACCATGCCAGGGGCTGGGGTGAGGAACACAGGGTAGGTAGAGGTGAAGTACTCTATACACTTAAGATTGTGTGTTCATTGATATTAGTGCTACCTGTGTACCTGTGTATCCTCAAGTTTGGCAATGGATTGTTTTAATTTCACTATTACAGGAGAATTACTACGAGCGCTACCCAGACCAGCCGCCTCCGAACCTGGACTACGGCTGCCCTCCTCAGCCTCCCTCCCCGCCACGGTGAGTTGCACCACGCTGCAGCCAGTCACCACTCACCACTTACTCAATAGTGAATCTAGAGGCAAATACAATAACAAGACAAACTAAAGCAAGTATTTTCTCACAGGTACAACAGCCAGCGACCTTTCTAAGCTCTCCCGTCCCCCATGACACCCACTTTGGTGTGGACCTTTCCTGGCACTTCCGACGGCCCTCCTGCCTCCCTCCCTCCCTCGTGCCACACTCCCGCGGGGCCGAGTGCCGCCCTGCAGCACTGGCGTTCCTGTCCCTGGCACCCACCTGACGTTTGCGATAATTACTGCCGCCGCTCCCTCTACTACTGTAGCCGTAACGTTTTTAATGTCGTTGAGGTTCTCGTTTATATCCGTAGCGCCTCCGTTCTTTCGCATTCTTTATTTATACTGATAGTGCTTTTTTTTCATCCCTTAGTTTATTTATACTGGTAGACTTATGTTTTAGTTACCCCTGTGTACAGCCTTCGTCCACGGGGTCCAGGACGCAGAGTGTTACTAGCACTGGAACAAAACACTTACCCCACCACTGTTTTCCCTTCAGTAATCTCCTCCTCAGTATAGACGCACTATCACCAGAGGTTGCTGAGGGGAAAGGTACAGCAGTGTGGTAATATTTTGTGCCAGACTCTCACTCTTTGTCTTGAACTTCAACATACATGGGTTATTCTTTATTTCTTATGAGTAGTTTTTCCTGCCAGTCACTTTATATTTCTTTATTTAGGGATGGACTGACAGAAGTTAATAGATTATTTTCTGTAGTTATTTCCTCACTGGTAGTGTTGCTAATCCTGAAACCATATGTTCACTCTTATATTATAATTGTTTGGGATCACCACAAATAATCAATAAACTTAGACATTATGTGAATGTTTATTGGATTTGATATTATTGTTTAAATAATGAATATTCTGTTCCGAAGCAGGTTAATAATGAATTGGTAACCGTCTGCTGTCATTCTGATGTCTGTCTGTCAAACAAATTTTTATCAAGTATTCAAAATGGAGGCTAACTATTATTTCCTAATTCCTAGTTGTATGTTTAGTGATAAGTGAACAACTGACTGACAAACTCCTCCTAGGCGGAACACTGCAGGCCTGTTTGATTTGTCAGCCAGCTGTTGGCCACCTCACTACATATGGAAATAATATTAAGAAACTACTTATATTCACCAAACTAAGTTACTCATAATTTTAATGGAGTCTGAAAATGAACACTGCAAATACCTCCTCTACAACACCTGTCCATAAGGAAGATTAGTGACTAGTTTGCTGTGAATCATGCAAGTGTAATTAAACCATGTCAAGACGTCAAATTATCTGAATAAAATCTTTTGCAAACAGTGCACAAAACAACACACCTTACTATGTCATCGTCAACAAGCAGAACCAATACAACCTCAACCAGAACCTCCTCCTTCTGCTGCAACGAATACCTAGGCAGACAGAACCCTCCGTGCTATGACTGTAACTGTAGCCGTAGGACAGCTTTCACACGGCACGTTCAAAAATATCATTATTCTGCAAAATAAAGGACTGAGACGGCAGACGAGTGAAATTTGTAACATCTATGAGTAGTTTATGTGATAAGGCAGAGTCAGCCAGGCTAGCCGGGCTGTTTGTTACATAGGAATATCTACGTACATTCATCCCCCAAAGCAGCATTGTTATTCTGTGCACCTGTATCGCGTTAGCCGAGAGATTAACCGACCGACGGACCACCCTCAACGAAATGGTCCATGTTTACTTAGATTTATTTTGATAGTAGTGATGATGGTGCAGAAAATAAGGATGCTGAGGAACGTCTAAGAGTGTAGAATTTCTCACTTCAGAAAGAGAAGTCTTATTTGTGAGAAAACAAACATGCACCATAATATGAGAAGTTAAAGAGCTGTGTTTGTTTTCTGTTCTTGGAGTAACACGCATACGTCTTATTTCTCTTGACTGTCTTGAGGGAACCTTCTTCTCGTGGCTCTGTGGCTGACAATGTATACCAGAGGAACCTTGTAATACACACACACACACACACACACACACACACACACACACACACACACACACACACACACACACACACACACACACACACACACACACACACCATCCTTCACCTAAGAGCACAAAAACCCAAGCCATAAATGAATAATGTATGAAGAACTCAACTCTACATGTACTGAACTTTTGTCACACTTCTATTCTTCTTCCATACAAGTACAAAAACCAATGAGAAATGACATTACCACTGCAGGGTGTATAGGTCCTGCAAATATTAGTAATTATCATCCTACTATCAAGAGTTCCTGGGGATTCGTTCATTGTGGAATCTCTACACATATGAAGGTACACTCATGGCCACAAGTTGAGTACTTTGTTGCATTCATTTCCACTAGTTTTCTTGATGTTTCCCTCAATCTTAAGTCCTTTGATATGCTGATGATCTGCTAACAAAATTTGACAATGGATTCTTAGCAAATGATAGGACTCCGGGTTGAGAAAAGTGACATACTGTGGAAATAAGTGTACGTTACTGAACCAATGATCATGACTGCACCTCCTCACTTGTTAAACTTTGGAACCAGCGAAACGAAAATGTTGTACGACTCGACTCGACCCTCAATGACGGACCTTCAAAGTCTGCTCCAAAAAGAAAACGTAGAATGAAACCAACAGAAAATGAGAATGAAACTAGAACCATTTCCTACCCAACAAAAGTAATCATATATGTGATTTAGTTTCATGTAAATCCATAACACCAAAAAAGAAGGAAAAAAAAAAGAAGAAAAAAAAGATTAAATAATGTGATTTCCTTTCCTGTTTCAATGTTTGAAATCCAAAACATTTTTTTGACATTTCCAACACAAGATTCCAAAAATGACAACCACACACTCAATGTGCCATGCAAACAATACGCCATCCTGCACCAGATTATTAAACTAAGAGAAATACAATTGTGAATGCCAAGGAAAACTAATGACTACCACAAGTTTGGATAAAAAATTCTATCTCAACTCAATTGTCCATCTATCAATTAACAAGGCTAGAGGAACTAATTATAACATACTTGAGCATTGTAGTCTGGCTATATGTGAGAGAGAGAGAGAGAGAGAGAGAGAGAGAGAGAGAGAGAGAGAGAGAGAGAGAGAGAGAGAGAGAGAGAGAGAGAGAGAGAGAGAGAGAGTTAATGAGAGGAATTTTGAAGGACCATGAAAATGCTTTGCCTTCTCTTCTCTCCATAAAGTCGTGCCTCTAAATCTCACTCAGAAGCACATTCTACCCTCCACATTGGCCATTGACTACACCACTGTACACTTTTTCTTTATCCCACAAAATGTCAAATAACACAAATGCAAACTCATGACATTCATATGAATTCTTGTCTTCATTAATAGAGAAATAACTCATCAAATTATACTTATCTGGTAGTTCAAGTCCTCCACTCTTTGGTGACTTTAGTCAGAGAAAACAGCAAGCATACATCAAGTAAACCCAAGGCTACTTGGAAAAATAGACATTCTTCTTAACTTATATGTAAATTCAGGCTTCTGATTATGTTCCTTACTACCAAAAAGGCTCTCCATAGTAACATTACCATTATCATATTACAAAATGCCCATCTTGAATGCCTCTCAAGTAATGGTAATGTCTTGTAGTGCAAATATATATATATTTATATATATATGTATACAGTATATAAAGTTTCTTAAAACTTACATAAATCAAAAACTAAATGGAAACTAACTTAAAACTGCACAAATAAGCAGTTAATGAGCACAACTTTTTTTTTGGATACATCACGCTAATCTTCAATATTTAACATTCAAATAAAATCAGAGAGGATCATAAACATACAATAGAACCGAGGACTTAAGCGCTATACTGTCCGAGAGGATGGACAACGCAACACAACTACACAAGTGAGCAACCCCTGGGCTTCATAGAGAGGCCTGGAGGAAGGGATGGGATGGGGAGGAGTTAGGAGGTTTCAGGCAGTGTTGGTGAGCGCGGCGGGAGACACTGGACGTGAATGCCGTCAGTGCTAACCAGTAGCGGGCCTTTGTTCCTCCATATGTCCTTGTTGGCACCCTGTCACCAAGAACAATCTTGTCAGAAGGAGCACCTTGCTATACAACCAATAGCAAGATTTATCAAAAAGGAGAGAACTAAGAATAATTCAGATCATATAAAATGAAGAAGAATGTCTTTCTTATGTGTGTCTGGAACTTTCATTCAGTGTTCTAATAAGTTGGATAGATCAGCAAAGTGACGGAGTAAATTTTAAAGGATTTCTCCATCTTTGTGCCCTGAGGTAGATCACCAAAATTGTATATTCAACATGAAGTATTTTTTCCTGGCATAATGTAATAATCACCAGGAAAAAAAAAAAAAAAAAAAAGGGTTAGGAATTAAGACTCAAAAGACCACATGACTTATCTACTCTACTACTACAAGTATTAACGAGTCAATGACACCAAATCATATAGTACTAGGTTGCTACTTCCACAAAGGAGAGAAGCCATTACAAAACTACAGGAACAAAATACAAAACAAGTAAAGGACCTTGCTGCTCCTCACCCCAGTGTCTGCCGACTTATACCTGCTGCATAGGGCTGGAGATGTCATGTCTCTTGGTGGCATTGTACAAGGTTGCCACTGGTATGTTGAAGGCTCGGGCAGCAGGTTTAATGCCCAGGTGACCATCCCGGATCATGTTAAGAGCAGTCTGGTGAAGGAAGAAGTCCAGGAAATTATTACAATGGTCGTTAAATCTCTCTTACGAAATCCCTAAAGAATAGTGAATGTGTCCAAACTTGAGGAAGAAATTAAAACAGATATGCATTGATGATTTTGTAAGTGATTTATGAAGAACACACAAATTGTCAAGAACATACAAGAAGAAATGGAAAAATATCAACTAATGCAGACAAAAACAAAAAATATGAGATGCCACAAGACCAAAGAAATGTACGAGTACTAAACTCACCAAGAGGTCTTGTTTTGAGTATCTGCGGAGCCTTCTAAGGGAGGTTCCGCGGGGATGAGAGTCTGGCTTGGTGTGGGAGGGACCAGCATACACCCTGCCCTGGTTCTCAGTTGTCCCAGCCAAGCCAAGCAGGATCAGGCCTTCATTGTCCTGGAAGAGACACTTGTTAGACATTCAGATGAGAACTTGGACTCATTCTCCAACCTGACTGTTAAGAGGCACTTTAATCATGATGTGATGTATTGGGTAACAAGTCATACAGTCTGTAAAGGTGACTATGCAGCCTGCAGGTAAGAAACAAGTAAGGACATTGTGAAGTTAGCAGGCATCTCACGAAAGTATATGAAGCACAACTCAGTGATGCAGGAGATACATAACAAGTGATACCGGTAAATAGGGAGCTAACTGGTAAGCCAAAAAGCATATTTAGTAGTAACAAAGCAGGTACAGAAAGCTAAAGTAGCTCAGGTGAGGAAGCAAGCTTTAAGCAGTCAACCAGTGGACACAGGCAGTGAAATGAATAGATACAGAAAACAAGGCAAGTGTCAAATAGTGACAATCAGTATAGGTAATGAAGTAACGTTGAGCAAATCAGCAGGTGAGTTAAGCAGGTGATAGCAGGCAGCGACTCACAATAGCATTCTGGACAGATGAAGCACCCTGCTGGGGAGTGGTGCCCCCCATCTGCACTACAGCACCGTTGGTAGTCAGAATACCAGGCATGCCCTGCTCAAGATCACCAGAAGCAGAATGAGTAACCTTGACAGCACGGGCGAGGGGATCATCTCTCATCTGTCTCTCCTGCTGTTGTTGCTGTTGCTGCTGCTGTTGTATCTCCTCAGCATCATGGTGAATCACAGCCTCCTCTTGGGCCCCAGCGAGGAAGGTGTCAGGGCTGCGGTGTGAGGGTAGGTCCACAGACGGAGGGACTTCCTGGGGTATTCCAACACCGTGTTCCAACTTGATCTGCACGCGCTTCAGGGTTCGCCCGTCGCCCTCTGCCACCAGTCCACCGCTAGCCTCGTCCAGCACCACCTCCTCACACATTGCCATGAGGTTGATGGTGGCTGCATTTTTCTTCTGCCCTGTTGTGAAGGTGCCAGTGAGGGGTGGGGTGTCATGAGTGAGACTAACTTTCTACTTGATAAACTACTCCGAATGACAACACCGACTGACTTACTAACTGAAAGGCCATCTCTCTCTCTCTCTCTCTCTCTCTCTCTCTCTCTCTCATACAAATGGCCTCTCAAGTCCACTCATTCAACTGTTTATTTACGTCACTAGGTGCATTTAATAACACAGGCAATTAATTCACTTTCTTAAACTTACTCTCTTTCTTATCAAATAATCAACTTAGAAAAAAAAAAAAAAAAAAAAAAACGGACAGGGAAGTGAACTGAGAAGAATAAGGAAGAGAAGGACACGAGGGGAGGAGGAGGACAAGGAAGACGAGGAAGGGAAGGCAGTCAGGCTGCGATGGGGTGGTCACTCTTCACACAATGGCAAGTATTCAGAAACGCTTTGCTCTCTCACCACGACTATTTGCCAAGGCCACACAGATGATTAACCCAGTTCTCAAGAAGGTTGCTCCTCCTCATAATACACAAACCTCATTAACCTGTCACTGCAACCTTAAAAAATAACCTAACCTAACTTATAGAACCTTTAGGATGTTGAGATGCGACATTGATGTGTTTTTAGAAGACTGACTAAATAATAATACAAAAATCTCATGAACCTCTTCTGTACAATGATACGTTCTCATATTCATTCTGCTCACTATTTGGCAACTTTATACAGCTTCAGAAACTTACAGGGGGATTAAAATAGTGAAAACTCTTGACATTAATCTCCTGACTTTCATAGACCATTCCAAATGTAAATAAAATCGCTAATCACATCCAAAAATCGTGGTAAAAATGCGTCCCAGAACTGAAGGGGTTAATCTTTCACTAGAACCTTCAAAGAGAACCTTAAACAAACCCACGTAACTTAAAGAACCTGAAGAATGCAGAGATACAATAAACACATGGTTTTACTAGAAGACTGACTAATATTTCACGCTATCCACGTCATACCTTGGTTGTCCGGGTCGTCTTCGTCCATTTCCTTCCATCTCCTGGTCGTCTTGGTAGAAAGTCATGTCAGGCTTGGGGTTCACGTGGTGGTGATGGTGGTGGTGCGGGGAAGAGGCACCGGCGGTCACGTTGCGAGAGTCATCCAGCCAAGATTCGGACAGCCCCACTTGACTCAAACCTGGTGGGCGGGACAGGTTGCGTTAGTGTTGGTTTGTTGTTGTTGTGGTGGTGGTGGTGGTGGAGGAGGAGGAGGAGGAGGAGGAGGAGGAGGAGGAGGAGGAGGAGGAGGAGGAGGAGGAGGAGAAATAGAAGAAATATAAATAGAAGAAGAAATATAAATAGAAGAAGAAGAAGAAGAAGAAGAAGAAGAAGAAGAAATATAATAAAAACAAAAATAACAACAACAGGGACGACGAAAATAACAAAACTAAAACCTAGAATAATAATAACAACAAAACCAAAAGAACGAGAACAAGTAGAAGTAAATAAAAAAAAAAAAAAAAGAAAATAGAATAGAAAAAAAAAATGAAAAAAATAAAAAGAACAAGAACAAGAGGAAGAAGAGGCGTGACTGCAGCAGGAGTATCACCACAAAGAGAGAACCAACAAGAACAAGAACAAGGAAAGCGACAAGGGCAAGGAGAAAAAGAAGCCAAGAACAATAACAGATAGGAAGAGTAACAAACTTAATACACTACAACGAAGAAGAAGACGAGGAAGAAGAAGAGGAAGAAGAAGAAGATGAAGATGAAGATGAAGATGAAGATGAATATGAAAAAGATGAAGATGAAGAAGATGAAGATGATGAAGAAGAAAGAAGATGTAGACTAAGAATAATAATAATAAGAAGAAGAAAAGGAAGAACAACAAAAAGGACAATAACAACAAGAACGAAAACAAGTACCAGTAGTAGTAGTAGTAGTAGTAGTAGTAGTAATTGGTAGGTTAAAGTTAATGTCACAACAACGAGGTCATACAGCGCCCACGAAGGTTACAAGAAGGCTACCACTGCCACCAAGAAGAAGAAGAAGAAGAAGAAGAAGAAGAAGAAGGAAGTTACTGTTGTAGTAAAATTAGTATAAACGAAAATAGAATTCCTGACAAACACACACACACACACAGAGAGAGAGAGAGAGAGAGAGAGAGAGAGAGAGAGAGAGAGAGAGAGAGAGAGAGAGAGAGAGAGAGAGAGAGAGAGAGAGAGAGAGAGAGAGAGAGAGAGAGAGAGAGAGAGAGAGATATTCGCAGAAATTAAGCAAAGATAAGAAGCGATGACTAAGATAAAAAACTTGTTAAGAAAGCGATGGCCTTGGGAAAGATAAAGGTTTGTTATTTTTGAGAGAGAGAGAGAGAGAGAGAGAGAGAGAGAGAGAGAGAGAGAGAGAGAGAGAGAGAGAGAGAGGATATCCATGTTTCTCAGTTGCTAAATAATGACATCCTGACTTTAACAACATTATTTAGCTTATTTTGCATCATTCTCCCAAACTTCACTTCATAATTAAAACAAAATAAATAAAAACAAACAAATAAAAACAGTTCTTGCTATTCACAAAGTTCAAACACCAAAAATACACACAAAGGTCACAAGTTTTAATGAGTACCACATTTCATAATAGCAGCAACAAAACAACGCGTGGAAGGGAACACTAAAATATTTCCCAGTACAAGTCTAATCTTCGAGGAAAACGTTTCTTAACCAGTCTGAGAAAGCTATGATGCTCGCTCTCTCTCTCTCTCTCATCCCCAGCCGCGCTACGAAAAAAAAAATAAAGGCAGAGAGCAGCGGAACACTAAGACTCTCTCTCTCTCTCTCTCTCTCTCTCTAGTAAAAGAAGCCAGATAAAGCCGCTACTGGATCCGCGGGGTTGAGTTACGCGAAATGTGGGTCAGGTTGGTAGGACGAAAACGTTTCCTGAAAGATGATGCGAATGGCAACAATAGGAAGGCGTGGCGTGTTGAGAGTGACGTCAGGAAGTGTGCAGGAGGGAAGTATACGTGTCTATAGCAGAGAGCCAGAGCTTAGTATTCCCTCCTTCCCCTCCCGTCACCGCCTCGTGTTTAGTACTACGCTTTGCTCACTTTCCTCTCACTACTACTACTTTCAAGGCCACAGAGATGACTGGCCGGGTTCTCAAGACTGTCTCTCCTATGATAATGCAAAAGTCTCGTTAATTTGTCACTAGATACATTAAACAGAAATCTTTTAAAACTAGTGCAACTTCAACTAGAGCCCAGTCTTATAATAGTACAGAAATTTTGTATATCTGTCACTAGAAACATAACATCTTTACATATCAGTGTAACTTCAATTAGAGCCTTTTAAAATACAGCGAAGTCCTACAATGATGCATAAAGCTCGTTAATCTCACTAGAAATCTGAAAACCTCTTAAAATATCGGTTCGTTAATCTGTCACTAGAAACCTGAAAACCTCTTAAAATATCGGTTCGTTAATCTGTCACTAGAAACATGAAAACACCTTTAAATATCGGTTCGTTAATCTGTCACTAGAAACATGAAAACACCTTTAAATATCGGTTCGTTAATATGTCACTAGAAACCTGAAAACCTCTTTAAATATCGGCTCGTTACTCCGTCACTAGAAATCTGAAAACCTCTTAAAATATCGGTTCGTTAATCTGTCACTAGAAACCTGAAAACCTCTTAAAATATCGGTTCGTTAATCTGTCACTAGAAACCTGAAAACCTCTCTAAATATCGGTTCGTTAATGTCACTAGAGACCTGAAAAACCTCTCTAAATATCGGTTCGTTAATGTCACTAGAAACCTGAAAACCTCTTAAAATATCGGTTCGTTAATCTGTCACTAGAAACTCTTTAAAAAAAATGTCGGTGAAAGAAACTTCAACATGAGTCTTGAACGCAGCGAAGATAAGAGCAGAGGTGTTTTAGTATACTGTCCACATTCTCATTACGACAAATTAAGACACTTCTCACGCGTATCTTCTTCACGCTGACACAAAACCTCAAGCCAATCATCACTAGAACACTGGAAATACCCTTGAAAACAGCGACTTCCACTACACTAACATTTAAAAGTATTAGATAAGACACAGTAACTTTTGAGAATATGATCTGACAAGGAAAAAAAAAAAAAAAAAGATAAGGAGTTCTTCATATCCAGGAAAATGAATATCAGTAAGATATGTGGAAACTAAAAATAAATAAATAAAAATGTGTATAAGAAGGGAATTCCGTGACCAAGTAGATACAGGGAGGGAATATGAGGAGACGAGGGTTGAGACAAGGAACTCTTTCAGTGCGGTAAAGCGAGTATTGATTGATAAGATGCGTCGGAAAGTTGCAAATTTGTACACTGAAGGAAGTTAGAAAGGTTAAAGGTAGTGTGTGGAAGGCAGAGGGGGGACAAAATGAAGAGAGAGAGAGAGAGAGAGAGAGAGAGAGAGAGAGAGAGAGAGAGAGAGAGAGAGAGAGAGAGAGAGAGAGAGAGAGAGAGAGAGAGAGAACGAGGGGCGACTAACCCATAAGAAAACAAGTGGTGATTATGATGTGTCTAGAGAAAAAAAATAATAATGACAAGTAGTAAAGAAACACTTGCATGAAAAATAAGTTGAAGTATTATAAAAAAAATTACGAAAAGGAACAAATGAATAAGATAAGATCCTAAAATAAATAAAATTACCAGATAAACCTGAATAAAACGTTACACTGAGCGAAAACCATTGAAACTGTTAGTATACGAAAATCAAACCGATACTAGTTAGAAAAGACTGGGTTACAAGAATCCAGTAAGAAGAGAAGGAAATAATTGGAAATGGGGAATATTGAGGACTAAGCTGAGAAATGAAATGGAAATGACTACAAATGACTGGTATAATGAGAGAAAGCTGAAAAATAACTGGGAAAAGGTTGGAAATAGCCGGTACTGGAGATCAGAGATGAGAAACAACTTGGAAATATTAA
>NC_059288.1:3092500-3155000 GCF_017591435.1 Portunus trituberculatus
TCTTACTTCCCTGTTTTGCAATCTCGTTTTTTTTTCATCTCTCTCTCTCTCTCTCTCTCTCTCTCTCTCTCTCTCTCTCAAGGTGAATGTTTCCAGGGACGAATTATTCATATATCATCTATTGTCACATGTATTATCTCTCTCTCTCTCTCTCTCTCTCTCTCTCTCTCTCTCTCTCTCTCTCTCATCGAATCCCATAATGATTAACGTAAATCTTGAATGACGTAAGGTAAAGTTTGAAAAAAATCTTAGTTTTTTTTTTCTTTCAACCTAAATAACGAACAAGCCAGAAACAAAAACAAGAAGATTTCACGAGTAGACACACACACACACACACACACACTCTCTCTCTCTCTCTCTCTCTGCAGGTGTTTGAGAGAGACAGATGTGGCCCACTTTTCCTGGTGAGGGGAGAGGCAAGGGTTGGGAGAGGAGGGAGAGTGGAGAAGGCAAACAAAAGAGGGACAGGATTATGAAGAGAAGAAAAATAATGTGTCAAGGTCATTACTACAATAAGGAAATAATAAATGTGCTCTTCCTCACACTATACAATAAAAAAATGAATAGATGAAATAAAATAAGGAAAAAATAGAACATGTACAGTTTTTTGCCTTTATTACGAGACCAACAGACTAAAACAAGGCAGGTAAATAAATAACACCTTCATATCTAATTATCTTAAGTTTCTTCCTGCCACCTCGTCAACACCTGCCCACCTGAGCGAGAGAGAGAGAGAGAGAGAGAGAGAGAGAGAGAGAGAGAGAGAGAGAGAGAGAGAGAGAGAGAGAGAGAGAGAGAGAGAGAGAGAATCAGTAATATTCTAAAACACATCTCCACTATGTAAAAAAAAATAAGGTTCTATTTGAAGTTATACGGTTTCCTAATGGCGTTTTCACGGTTCTATAAACAGATTAATAAGATTTCTTCACTATCAATAGGATAAACACCCTTTAGAATCCGGGAAGTGATCTTTGTTGCTTTGGAGAACAATAGTGAAGTTATAGGGGTTTTAAGAATGTTATTACGGTTCTTGAGACAAATTAACAAGATTTCTTTATTACTAAAAGTATAAACAATGTAGGGAACCCTGCTTATCATCTCTGTGACCTTGAAAAACACTCTTGATGAAGTTATATGAGTTTTTGATGATATTTTCTACAGTTCTAGAGAAAGAATAACAAGATTTTTCATGATCAAAAGGATGAACACTCTAGAAATCCCTGCAAATCATCTGTGTCCTCCAAAAAACACTTATGATTTTAAAGGGATATATTTTTCTACGATTCTAGCGACAGATTAACAATATTTCTTCATTATTAAAAGATAAACACTATAGAAGCCTGCAAATCATTCCTGTGTCCTCGGAAAGCAGTCGTGGTGAGGGAGCAAAGAGTTTCTGAATGTAGGCCAGTGAGATACCATCAATGTGTGTATAATAGATAACATTTACATAACAGATTAACATTTCTTGTGACTACGTTGTCGCTTTGATGACAAACAATGCTTAGTTACGCAATCCATAACCTTTCCCTTTAAACCTAATGAACTAGTACAATTAATTACTTGAGGGTTAATTAGTCTCATTCTCTGTAGACAGGATGGTATGGTAAATTAGATAAGGAGATTGAGGATAAATTATGTACTCTAGTGTAATTCTCTCTCTCTCTCTCTCTCTCTCTCTCTCATCGAATTACATAACCATTACCGTAAATTTTGGGATGACGTAAGGTAAGGTGTGATTAGATTAGGCCAGATTAACGTAACACAGGGTACCGGAATCTAACCTAACCCATCCGTTCATCTTGCACTCCACTCTCACAGTTATCAGTACCACCACCACCACCACCACCACCACCACCACCACCGCCGCCGCGCCAAGGTCTATCTCCTGCAGGCATCGTGCGTTCGTCGGCCAAAGTTAAGTCCACAACGTTGATGGAATAAAAATGTTTCCCAGGAGAGAGAGAGAGAGAGAGAGAGAGAGAGAGAGAGAGAGAGAGCGTATGTCTGGTTTAGTTTCTTTTATTATCATTATTATTGAAGTTTGAGTGAAAGTAAATTTGATACTTATTTTTCTACAACTAGTCTACTACTACTATTACTACTACTACGGCTACTACTACTACTACTACTACTACTACTACTACTACTACTACTACTACTACTTTACTGCGATAATTGCTACTACTACTACTACTACTACTACTACTACTACTTTACTACTATTACTATTACTAATTTAGCACAACTACAACTACTTCTATTACTACTACTACTACAACTATTACGACTATTGCTACCACTACTTTACTACTATCACCACCACCACCACCACCACCACCGCTACCACTGCTGACGCTGCTAATACCTTCACCAAATCAGCCTCCAAAAAATTACATCACTATAAAATCTTTCCATTTAATTCAAAACACGATTCAGTTTTTCGCTTTCAAAAAGTTTCGTTCATATCTTCGTTTTCGTTCGTGCTTTACGTAAATAACAGATCGTACTTTTTTTTTTTTCTCTCTCTTTTTCTTTTGTTTTATTCAACGTTCGATTTCGTGTTAGAATGTTGATTAGGGATTCCATCGATAAACGGCTCAATATTGCTTCAAATGCTTCACGACACTCTAACACACTGCTTCGGTGTTTCAGGTTAAAGATTTCAGTGTAATACAAGATTTTTTTAATACTTATTTTATTCTACCTTACTCTATGTATCTATTTATTTCATTTATTTTTTATTTCTCTATTCTTTTACCTTGTGTGTGTGTGTGTGTGTGTGTGTGTGTGTGTGTGTGTGTGTGTGTGTGTGTGTGTGTGTGTGTTTTGTGATGATTCCTTATTTCTTGTCTTGTTCGGTAGTGTTTATTTTCGAACCACAGAAAAGACAAGTCAAACAATTTTTTTTTCTATTTGAAGGGGACATGAATGCTGACGAAAGAATGTCTTAAGTGGATAAGGATGCTCTCTCTCTCTCTCTCTCTCTCTCTCTCTCTCTCTCTCTCTCTCTCTCTCAGAACATTACCTTCAACGACAAAACAAACTTACACGCTTCATAAACACTAAATAAAGTACACACACACACACACCCACACACACCTGCAGAGCTATTAAAAGAAAGCGACGCGGACGAATCTGGCGGTGTGTAGCAACTTTTCCACAAACGTACACACGCACACACAGACACGCACATAAAAGCCAGCGCGAGGGCTAACGTTGCAATGTCTTCTCACTCCCGCGTCAGGGATACACACATATACACACACACACACGTACTTACACACACTCCCTCTTTCCTCTCTCTCTCTTTCCCTGTCTCTCTCTCTCTCAATCACTCACTCACTCACTGGCACATCATAAACGGTTTCAGAAATAAAGGGAAAGAGAGAGAGAGCTTTACAAACGTTTCTACACCTTGAACGTTCTCGCCTGAAGAACGTTTGTGATTAAGGAAGAGACTAAGGAACGTTTTCTTTGGATCTTGGTGAGGACAACGTTTCTCTGAAGGGTCTAAGATCAAGATCAAGAAGGAGGATTTAAAGGACCTGAGAATTACAGAAAAGGTAAGTTTGTGTGCTTGTGTTTCGTGTCAATAGGCGATGATGTGTGTGTAGCAATGCGGTGTTGTGTGTGTGTGTGTGTGTGTGTGTGTGTGTGTGTGTGTGTGTGTGTGTGTGTGTGTGTGTGTGTGTGTGTGTGTGTGTGTGTGTGTGTGTTTAGTAATTATACGAGTGAAGGGAAGGTAAAATAAGTTATCCTAATGCGAAATCCTCTAATATTGTTTTAAATAAGAAAAAATGAAAAAATGAAGAAAAAACGTTTGCTCGATATAAACTTGGAAATCATGCAAAGTGAAATGTAGAATAAGTACGAATGTTAATAGAAGCAGGTACATACATACATACATACAAGTGGGTTTATTATCAAAGTGCAGTATACCTAAACTTACGAAATAAAGGAAAAGAAAAGAAAATCTATTTAACGGTAAGACAACAAACGTGCAGCTTACGAAACAAGTGAAAAAAAGTGTTAACAATGCACACTTTTGACCAGGAAGGAAGAGAACACATTGGAAAAAAAGATAAATAAAAAAAAAATAATAAGTGACCATCCCTACTAACCCTATCATTGCGACATAAAACAAACACAACTTATAGCCAGTAAAATAATTGAAGGCGTGTGTGGAACAAGACAAAACAAATATGTAGTTAGTAAAAGAAGGTGTGTCGACGTGAAAAGGTTAATGTACATGCTGTTGAGGAAGTTATGAATGATGGTGATGGTGGTGGTGGTGGTGGTGGTGGTAAAAATAACAATAATCAGGTTTTTACGCAAGAACATGATAAAAAAGAGAGAAAGGACACTTGTTCATGAATGTTGTCCTTGATTATGTAATACTAGTGCTATAAGTGACATTTGGAGAGAGAGAGAGAGAGAGAGAGAGAGAGAGAGAGAGAGAGAGAGAGAGAGAGAGAGAGAGAGCCACCACCA
The DNA here is from genome assembly GCF_017591435.1 of Portunus trituberculatus. Taxonomy (NCBI): domain Eukaryota; kingdom Metazoa; phylum Arthropoda; class Malacostraca; order Decapoda; family Portunidae; genus Portunus; species Portunus trituberculatus. Next base: position 3,096,995 of record NC_059288.1, read on the forward strand.
CCACCACCACCAGTACTACATACTCAATAGCTGCCTGCTCCTGGTCTCGGCACGCGAACACCCGGTAGTGAGAGTGTCGAAACCGCGTCAGTTACTTAGGAGTTTTTGTGGGAAAAGAGTACAATGGATTTCAGGAAGCGAGAGAGAGAGAGAGAGAGAGAGAGAGAGAGAGAGAGAGAGAGAGAGAGAGAGAGAGAATGTAAATATTGCCTGAATCAAATATACGACGTAAACAAATAAAACACTAACAATAATAATAAAATAAACAAATAATTGACATCACTGCAAGAAGAATGACACTAAAAATGATGTCACACGAACATCGAAAAATAAAAATAATAAATGAAATAAACAAAAAGAAAATAAAGATAACTACATGGAACAACGAGGAGAGGAAGACAGAGATACCCGCCTGTTACATCCCTTAAAGTAAAAATAAACACATTCCAACATTCCCTATTCGTCCCTGATCCTTCCTTTATCCCTCTGTTTCCTTGGGGCGTCTAGTTCAAGGCACTCACAAGAAGCGTAACTCGTAAAGGTAAAGAGAGATACAAGTCTCACTTTTCCTGTTATAGATATACGTACACGATTCCTGTTCTTCGTTCTTATCTCGTGTCTTCGTTGTAATCTTCACCACTTGAGCCAATATTCTGAAGGCAGTGGACACGAGCGCACGGTATTCTTAATGGTGAATAAGTGGTATCTATTCGCTGGTATTGGTGGAAAGTTACTGTTACTGTGAGCCTTGTCCTTAGTCTTAGCCTCTATCGTTGTCCTTTTTGTGTCAACATGTTAGAAAACACCAATATATTTTTTTTATATGGCGAAGTTTTATCCTGTATATCGTTTGTATTAGCAATGGTCCTTTAAAATCGTATCCATATATTTTCTTAATCATTCTGTTCCACTATGGATTCTACAGCGGACACGAACACAAGAGATTTCCAAAGACGAGTAAATCCTATCCCACATTTCGTTTAGTGGTTCCAATCTCTCCTAATCTTAACTCTACATATTTCCAATCACTCTACCCCTAAAACAGTGCAGCGCAGGACAAGAACACGCGATATTCTCAAAGATTAACATGTTCCGCCCAATATCCCGTTGACATCGATGGAAAATTACTGTTCTTGAGATTCTTACTTCTCAGCCCATCTCCCAACCAGCGCTTCCAAGGCAGACACAAGCGCACGATGCCCCAAAGAAAAGCTACCCTGCACCCTCTTGCTTTGTGGAAAATTACTGCTCCTGACCTTACGAGTCATCACCCTGTTTCACTATCCTGCATCACAAACACAGCGATTCCAAGTGAGACACGAATGCACCATACCACAAAATAAATTAAACCCTATACTCTACACTGCCTTGGTATGTGGGAAAATTACTCTTCCTGCCCTTACAAGTTCTCACCCTACGTTTCACTATTCTTCACCCCAAACACAGCGATTCCAAGCCAGACACGAAGGCACGATACTCAAAACAACAAATGCCACTCTACATTGCTTTAGTGTATGGAAGGTTACACATAGCCTCGTCTCCTTGGCGGCAGTCGTGTTTACAAGCACTCCCTGTATGATGGCCAAGTGCGAGGGTGATATTGAGCCACAAACGTCCCCTTTCAAACCCAGTGCAACGTTTGTTAGTGGAATAAAAGGCAGTGGTTCTTCTTAGCGGGGTTTGTCACCACTAAAAGCCGGCTGACCTTGACAGAATCCAGACCCCCGCTACTGTGACTTCCAGCCCCGATATTGTGACCACCGCAACATTGACCCTCTCCCCCAAACACTCCCCCGCCACTGCTGTGTTCTCCCCTGCCTCTTCCTACTCCTGGCGGGATTACGTACGAGGAAGCCGTAGTGTGTTGATGCCTGAAGAGGTGGAATCAGCAGAAATCTTAACGACAGTAACGAGGTGACGGTAAAAATAGTGACCAAAGGGAAAAAAAAGGGGGAAAAAACAAAAATTTTCCTACTTCAACCCCCAAGCAGGAATTCCTTCACAACAACAACAACAACAACAACAATAATAATAATAACAATAAATACAAGACCACGTGGAAAGATTGGAGCCGCAAAGAGGATGACGCAACACCAATTTTCCCCCCACCTACCCTCCCATATGTGCCTCAGCTGATTTCAAGGAAGTCTCTCTCTCTCTCTCTCTCTCTCTCTCTCTCTCTCTCTCTCTCTCTCTCTCTCCAGGCTTGGAAAACACCACCACTATCAGAAACAGCTGAGCCTCGGAACTAGCCACATCGAAAGAGAAACCTTACAATAACTAGTAAATAGATAAACAAATGATAAATAACACGAATAAACAGATAGATAAACACGGGGAATAGAGGAAATAGGGAAAATCAACGTGGTCAATAGAGGAAATAGGTAAATAACAGTGAATAAATGGATAAATGACAGTGAAAGGAGGAAATAATTAAATGAACAAGGTGAATAGGAAATTAGATGGTATGTAACAAGGTAGAGGGTAAATAGGTGAATAGAATAAATAGGTCGATAAACGATGGGTAGAATAGATAGGTAAATATATACAGTAAATAGTGAATAGGTAAATAAACAAGGTGAATAGAAGATAAATAACAAGGGGAATAGAATGAATAGGTATTAAAAAGGAAAGTAAATAGGTAAATAAACAAGATGGATACAGTAGAAAGATAAATAAAAGATGGAGAGAGTAAATAAAGATAAATAACTAGATACACACACACACACAAAAAAAAAAAAAAAAAAGGCAAAGTGGAGAATATAAGCCAAACAATTACAGCTGGCAAAATAAAAAGGAATGTTTTATTTTTCTCTTAAGTTTGTATTTCCTTTACCGCTTCCAAATTTACCTTTTATTATTTCATTTACTTCAACTGATCTTTATTTCATTCATTTATCTATTATTTCCATTTCCTTTCACCCATCTTTATTATTCCATTTACTCATCTTTATTCCATTTGCTTTGAATTATCTTAGTTACTTAATTTATCTTTATTATTCACTGTTACTTATCTATTATTTCATTTACTTTAACTCATTAGCATCTTTCCATCGTCCTCTTCATCACTCACGTATTTTCTTTTGATTTTTCGTTTACATTTTCTTTACTAACTCTGTCAGGCGTAAATCTCATCTCAGCTTCCTGTCTTTCATAATTTTCACGTCTCTCTTGGCTTTTACAATTTCTTCACGTGAATCACCGTAATTACACACACACACACACACACACACACACACACACACACACACACACACACACACACACACACACACACACACACTCTCTCTCTCTCTCTCTCTCTCTCTCTCTCTCTCTCTCTCGTTGCTTTTACTTTTTTCTGTATTTTTGTGTTTTCTTTACTTCTCTATTTTCTTTTCATGTTCTTTCTTAAGAATTATCACCAACTCTCTCTCTCTCTCTCTCTCTCTCTCTCTCTCTCTCTCTCTCTCTCTCTCTTTATTTTTTTTATTTTCTTCATTCCTCTAATCAATTTTTTCATGTACTGTAACATCAGTCACCATTCTCTCTCTCTCTCTCTCTCTCTCTCTCTCTCTCTCTCTCTCTCTCTCTCTCTCTCTCTCTCGTGACAGTAGCATCCCCAACATTCTTAACCTTGGCACACTAACACAAAAGAAATATTAGCGACACAACCTGAGAGAGACGAAGTGGAGGAGCTTGGATGGGGAGAAAGAGAGCGAGAGAGAGGGAGGAGGGGAAAGAGGGAGAGTCTGGGGAGAGGGGAGACGCGAGGGGAAATAGTCCATGATACTTATAGAACTAAAAGAAAATGAGTCACTTAGCTAGATGACATTTTTCACACTGAGGTTCAGAAAAGGGAGCATGATGTAACAGGAATATTATGTAGTGTTTCATTAATTTTGGCTGGTGTGCTGGTGGTGGTGGTGGTGGTGGTGGTGGTGGGGATGTTCTTTCGTTCTAGTTCTCTCTATCTCTCTCTCTCTCTCTCTCTCTCTCGCCGTGGTGCAAGGTTTTCCTACACACCCTTGTTTGCACACACACACACACACACACACACACACACACACACACACACACACACACACACACACACACACACACACACACACACACACACACACACACACCAAAACAACTCAATAAATAACACAAACAATGGAAAGGAACAAAGAATTAACAAGATGAGTCAAAGGAATAAAAAAGAAAGTTACTGAGAGACAAGAGAGGACCCCGGATGTTCCTTAAGCTGCACCTTCCTACCTACACACACACTCACTCGGGCATTCCCCCCCCCCCCAACACACACACCCTGACCTGTTACATAAGCCCGCCTCAATGGTATACGGACAAACCTTACCACCCACCAGCCCGCCTTCCTGCAGCTGCCAATGTTACGTGTGTGTGTGTGTGTGTGTGTGTGTGAACATGTTTCCATCGTTAAAGCTCAGTACCTCACGTAAGCAATTTTTTTTCCCTCTAAGCACACACACACACACACACACACACACACACACACACACACACACACACACACACACTAATACTACAGTGGACTTTGAACAAACCAAACATTCTAACAAGTCACAAACACATACAAAAGATACATTACCAAGGTCGCTCTCCTCCTTTCCTTCCACTGTCCTTCCCTCCTACTCCCCTTATTCTCCCTCTCCTCTCTCTTCACCTCCCATCTCTTTCTATTTTTTCCTTTCATTCCTCTCTTCTTTCACTTTTCTCTTTACTTCACCCACCTGTCCTGTCATCAAATCTCTTCCCTTCTCTTCATCATTCTCTCTTTCCTCCACTCTTCCTTTCCACCTGTCCTGTCATCAAATCTCCTCCCTTCTCTTCATTCCCTCTCTCCTCCACTCTTCCTTAATTCCTTCCTTCCCCTCATAAAACTCAAGTCCATCATTCCCTTTCGTATCATTCCCCTTTATTCCTCTCTCCCCTTCCTGACACCTCATAAAAACACACCATGACGCATAACACATTACGCAACACACACATTCTGGACCACAACATAACGTAACACACACACACACACACACACACACATACACACACACACCTTTACATGGAACACCTTTAACACCCCGCCATCTACACCTATAAATAAACCAGAACACACCTAGCTAAGCATACCTGTACTTTCTTAAGCCTTCACCTTGAATTAGTCGAGAGAGGGAGAGAGAGGGAGGAGTGAAAAGAAACATGACGTCATAGAAGAGAGAGAAAAGAGTATATTATGAGACAGGTGAAGCCAGATGTACAGGTGAGGGGGGAGAGGGAGAGAGAGACAGAGAGGGAGAGGTGAAAAGAAAGGAAACAAGGATAAGAGTGGATAGATAACGTAAGAGAGACGAGAGGAAGGAGAGATAAAGAGAGAAACTTGAGAGAGGTGACGAAAGGGTAGATGGAAGAATGGTGTAGGTGGAGGAGAGGGGATAAACACGCCATATGAGAGGGGAGAAGGGAGAGGGGAGAGGAAGAAGGTATTAGGGAAGATTTAAGAGGGAAGAATGTGCTGGTGGGAGAATGCTGTGCCATGATGTTTCTCTCTCTCTCAAAGAACGTAGGGACGAGTGAAAAGGATTATGCTGTGTGTGTATATTTGAGAGAGAGAGAGAGAGAGAGAGAGAGAGAGAGAGAGAGAGAGAGAGAGAGAGAGAGAGAGAGAGAGAGAGAGAGAGAGAGAGAGAATGTTGGTGGTATACATGGAAAAGAGTGAGTTAAAATGAACGGTATAGACCTCTCTCTCTCTCTCTCTCTCTCTCTCTCTCTCTCCCTGATCGAGCCTAACTTTCATACTAACACACTTTTCAGTTACTTCTATTATCGAACTAACTTCCCTGGTTGCAAGTAGAGGAGGAGGAGGAGGAGGAGGAGGAGGAGGAGGAGGAGGAGGAGGAGGAGGAGGAGGAGGAGGAGGAGGACTCTTTGAACTGTAGGAAAATTCTGCTTGGGTCACTTTCCCTCGCTTCTCTCTCTCTCTCTCTCTCTCTCTCTCTCTCTCTCTCTCTCTCTCTCTTAATCGATGGAACTTTTACGATGATTGTCGGAAAGCTTTAGATTTGATGGTATTTCTTAATGTTTTCTTGATTAGCTGAGTTTGTCCTTCTGATCACCACTGCTATCATTACTCTCACCTTCAAAATACTAATAATACTATGGACTCTTTCTAAACACCTTCACACTAATAATACTTAGAGCGATGTATTGATTCTTTCTAAACACCTTCATACTAATAATACTATAGATCCTTTATAAACACCTTCAGAATACTTAGAGAGATGTATTAACTCTTTATAAACACCTTCAGAATACTTAGAGCGATGTATTGACTCTTTCTAAACACCTTCATACTAATAATACTATAGATCCTTTATAAACACCTTCAGAATACTTAGAGAGATGTATTAACTCACTATAAACACCTTCAGAATACTTAGAGCAATGTACTGACTCTTTATAAACACTTTCACAATACTAAGAGCAAAATATTGAGCCTTTACAAATACTTACAAGAAATAAATGTATGAAAAAAAGATGAGTTTGGGATTTTAATGATAACCGTTCTCAGTGATTGACCCCTTCAATGCCAGGACACATTTTCATATTTAACTATTTAGTCATTTTTATAGCTTCAGAAACTCATGTGGGGATTAAATTATTGCAGACTGTGGCCATTAATCTTCTGACCTCCACAGACGCTTCCTAATGTCAATAATATCGTCTAATCACACTTAAAATTCATGATAAAAATACGTTCGTCTCATGTGGGGATTAAAATACTGAAGACTGTGGCCATTAATATTCTGACTTCTTCTTAATGTCAATAAAACCGTCTAATCGCACTTAAAATTCATGATAAAAATGCGATCCAGTACTGAAAGGGCTAAGTGGAGAAATGTAGTAAATAACGGTGAATCAATATTGTCTCCTCCTTCTCTTCTTCATCTACACCATCTGTCCACCGTTGTATAACCTTTAGTCTTATTAATCTTTCATAATTCCCCTTTCAATATCCTTCCTTATTTTCTTAGGCAATATCTTCATTTCTTTTAATCTCGCCTTTTTTTTTCCTCCTCTCACAATCCTTCCTCGACTTGTTCCCTTCCTTCTCTCTCTCTCTCTCTCTCTCTCTCTCTCTCTCTCTCTCTCTCTCTCTCTAACTTCTGACCTTTCTCTTTCCCCTTACCCTTCTCTCTCTCTCTCTCTCTCTCTCTCTCTCTCTCTCTCTCTCTCTCTCTCTCTCTCTCTCTCTCTCTCTCTCTCTCTCTCTCTCTCTCTCATGACCTCATAATGGTGACCGTGTTACCCTTCCTTCCTCACCTGGTACACCTTCACCTTCCCCCTAATTAGTAAGTACACACAGGTGAGTACTGCAACCTTTCACCTGACACACTCTCTCTCTCTCTCTCTCTCTCTCTCTCTCTCTCTCTCTCTCTCTCTCTCGTCCTCATTGTCATCTTTTTTTTATCATTGCATCATTGCTTTTATGAGTCTTCTTCTTCTTCTTCTTCTTCTTCTTCTTCTTCTTCCTTTCGCTTAGGCTTTTTGCATTCTTTCCTTCCTTCATCCCCTCGTCCTTATCACGTTATCTCCATTTATACTGCTTCACTTCATTCTCCTTCTTCTTTCTCCTCTCTTTTCTTTTCTTTCCTTCCTTTCTTTTTCCTGTTATTTTTTTTTATTTGCTTTTCCCCTGCTTCATTTTTTTTTTACATTACAAATAATTTAACTCTCCTCTTTCTCTTTCCTTTTACTCCCTTCTTTTCTTTCCTGTTTTTTTTTCTTTTCCTTGCTTCTTCTTTCACATTCCAAATATTTTAACTTTCTTCTTTCTCCTTTTTCTTTACCTCCTTTCTTCTATTTCCTGTTTTTCTTTTTTTTTCTTTCACATTCCATCTATCTTAACTTTTCCTCTTTTTCCTTCCCATTTCTTCTCTTTCTTGCATTCTATTCCTTTTCCTGCTTTATTTTCTTCCTCTTTCTTCTTCCTTTCCTTTACCATCCTTCTTCTCTCCTATTCTTCTTCCTTTTCTTTATATTCCTCTAACCATTAACTCATCCTCATCACCATTACCAGTCACCATTACCGTCACCATTCACCACTCACCCTTCCCCTTCAACCCCGCCCCCCATCCTGTCCTCGTCTCCGTGACTTAATGAGGCTAAAAACACCAAAGAATCGAGTTGTGAGGTAAGTGAATAAAAGGTCCATCAATTCCCCTCTTCTCTTCCCCTCACTCAATTCTCCTTCCTCTCTTCCCCTCACTCCCCTTCCCTCTCCCTTCTCTCCTCCCTCACTCTCTTTCCCTATCTTCCTTAACTCAATTCTTCTTCTTCTCTTCCCCTCACTTCCTTTCTCTCTTCCCTCACTCAATTTTCCTTCTTCTCTTCCCCTCCCTCACTTTCTTTATCTATTTCTTTCCTTTACATTATCCCTCACTCTCTATTTACCTCTTCGTCTAGTATTTTTCATGTTTTCTTTTCTTTTCCTATTCTTATCATTCTTTTTCTTATATCTCATTTTCATTTCCTTTTTCTCACTTTTTTCTTTTTTTTTATTCCCTCGTGTTAAGTTTCCCGTCCCTTATCGTATTTTTCTCTCATTTCCTTATTTTCATCCCTGTTTCCTTTCCCTCGCGCAGTCCCCTCTTCCCCCTTCGTTATTTACCCTCCTTATCTCCCTATTCCCATTTTCTCTGGGTGGAAAGGGAAAAAATATGGAGAACGAAAAACAGGATAAATTTAAAGGGAAAGTAAAATAAATCAAGATAATAAAGGAAAAAGGAAAATTCTAAACAGGAAAAGATTGTGTGAAAAGATGACGATTTTTTCTTTCTCTTTTTTTACCATTAGCATTATTACTATCAAAGAGCGCGGTGATAAAAGGAAGAAAGCAGAGAAAGAGAGAGAGAGAGAAGAGAGAGAGAGAGAGAGAGAGAGAGAGGGAGGTAGGGAGAGGAGGGAAGGTATGGATAAGAATATGAGGGGAGGACTAAGTGCCAGAGGGGAGAGAGGGAGAGAGAGAGAGAGGGATACCGACCTTGGCCTATAAAGTCTCTCCCTCTCTCTCTCTCTCTCTCTCTGGGGTGCATTCTAGCATTCTTTTCATCCAGTTAATTCTATTGGGGTTTAAAGTATTTAGCTCAAGGCAATTGTTCGTGTGTGTGTGTGTGTGTGTGTGTGTGTGTGTGTGTGTGTAGTAGTAGTAGTAGTAGTAGTTGAAAACAGGAAAACGTAGCAATAGTACTGGTGTCTCTCTCTCTCTCTCTCTCTCTCTCTCTCTCTCTCTCTCTCTCTCTCTCTCTCTCTCTCTCTAAGGTCATGCGCATTAAGAAATCTCCTTGTTTACTTCCGACTTCCTGACCTTCTCAAACACTACCACCACCACTACCAACATCGTAGCAACACCGCCACCACCACCACCACAACAACGACACTAAACATCCTTGTCTACCACTACTAATAAACATCACGACTACTTCCTCTATTCTCTTTCCTCCTCCTCCTCCTCCTCTCGTTGTTCTTCCTCCTCCTCCTCTTTCACCAAGGTTACGTGCACACAGTTAAGAAATACGGGAAGTTAACGGGAGGTGGGTATAGCAGTGGTGGTGGTGGTGGTGGTGGTGGTGGTTAACCCGGTAGTAATGGTGATGCTATACACATTCACACATTCATACATTCATACATACATACACACACACACTTGGTTCAATAATAATATCATCCTTGCAGATCAATTAGTAGGCGCAGGATCGGATTTCATTCAGTGTGTGTGTGTGTGTGTGTGTGTGTGTGTGTGTGTGTGTGTGTGTGTGTGTGTGTGTGTGTGTGTGTGTGTGTGTGTGTGTGTGTGTGTGTGTGTGTGTCAACATTTAATTACATGCCTAACAATACTATTACACGCGCTCAAACTCACACACACACACACACACACACACACACACACACACACACACACACACACACACACACACACACCAACAACAATATCCCAAAGTATATGAAGCAATAAAAACAGAAAGGACGAAAGAAAGTTAGGCCAGCAATACGAACAATATGGATTAGACTCTCTCTCTCTCTCTCTCTCTCTCTCTCTCTCTCTGCCAAGGAGCAAGGCCAAAAAGATACCTAGGGACACACCAAGAGAGAGAGAGAGAGAGAGAGAGAGAGAGAGAGAGAGAGAGAGGGAGAAACATGCCGGCTGGCCAACTGTAATGTAATGATGTAATTCTCTCTCTCTCTCTCTCGGAAGAAAAATGGGCGGAGATTATAAATGATAAAGAGGAAGGACGCCCTGAGGAGGAGGAGGAGGAGGAGGAGGAGGAGGAGGAGGAGGAGGAGGAGGAAAATAAAAGAAAGACACGAGAGAGAGAGAGAGAGAGAGAGAGAGAGAGAGAGAGAGAGAGAGAGAGAGAGAGAGAGAGAGAGAGAGAGATAATGAAAAATAAAGCAAAGGAGAAAAATGTGCCAATATCAAAATTTTGTCCTTCCTCCTCCTCCTCCTCCTCCTCCCCTTCCTCTTCTTTCTCTTCCTCCTGGCCCCTCTTATGCAATCTTCTATTCATGGTATGGGTAGGAAGGAAGGAAATGGGAGAGAGAGAGAGAGAGAGAGAGAGAGAGAGAGAGAGAGAGAGAGAGAGAGAGAGAGAGAGAGAGAGAGAGAGAGAGAGAAAGGGTTCATCCAGCATATCTAACCTTCCTTCCCTCCTCTCTTCTTCTTTCCATTTTCTCCTCCTCCTGCTCCTGCTGCTGCTGCTGCTGCTCCTCCTCCTCCTCCTCCTCCTCCTCCTCCGTGTTCCTGCTCCTGCTCCTCCTCCTCCTCCAGCTTTATCTTCCCTTTTCCAGAGCTCTTCACCCCTTAAGTCTGCACCCAATGGTTATTTTTAGAAGCAGTGGTGGTGGTGGTGGTAGTAGTAGTAGTAGTAGTAGTAGTAGTAGTAGTAGTAGTAGTAGTAGTAGTAGTAGTTCTTTGTATTACGTCATTATTACAGCACTTATTCGAGAGAGAGAGAGAGAGAGAGAGAGAGAGAGAGAGAGAGAGAGAGAGAGAGAGAGAGAGAGAGAGAGAGCCTAAAGGAGGAAAATAAACACGAATCATAAATATCATATACTACTTGTGTGTGTGTGTGTGTGTGTGTGTGTGTGTGTGTGTGTGTGTGTGTGTGTCAGGGTATGAGTACACACAGGCCGCCATGAAAGTTAGGAGAGTTATGTACGGGTAGATACTGGCGTTACGTAACTTGGCAAGGGAGAGAGGGAGAGGGAGAGGTAAGGGAGGGAGATAGGAAGGGAGTGGACAGAGGTGAAACATTCAAGGTCACGAAAACACACACACACACAGGACATGAAACAGACAATTACATATTCGTCTATCGTCTGCAGTGTGTGTGTGTGTGTGTGTGTGTGTGTGTGTGTGTGTGTGTGTGTGTGTGTGTGTGTGTGTGTGTGTGTGTGTGTGTGTGTGTGTTATACGTACAACTCCGCATAACACCGAGTCACTCCACACACCTTTATTCTTTTCTTTCGTACTACATGCAAGTCACTGAGAGAGAGAGAGAGAGAGAGAGAGAGAGAGAGAGAGAGAGAGAGAGAGAGAGAGAGAGAGAGAGAGAGAGAGAGAGAGAGAGAGAGAGAGAACACTGGCATTCGTTGAAGTACATTGACTTAACCCCTCCATCCCCAACATCACCCCAACACTCCCCCAACACCCCCCAACACATTCCTTCCCCCCACATGACACCCGCACCAAAACCCAACCCCAGAATTCCTTACCATTGCAATAACACACATACAAACACACACATATAGACCTAACAAAAACTCTCAAAACTACCCACAATTCCTCCCTATCCATTTATATCTTTCCCCAAGATAAAAATTAATCTGGAACCTTTTTATCAAGTGCTTCCCGTCACGCCGCCACTACAGGGCATTGCTTCACCTTCTTCAGACGCTTCAGGTGTGATAATTAAGCAAGTGTGCCTAATGAATCATCGGTAAAGGTGTAAGAGATGTGGTTTATTATGTTAGTTATGGTCATTTTTTGTTATCATTACCTTCACTCACTGCCAGGGTTTAATGATTATGGAGGAGGAGGAGGAGGAGGAGGAGGAGGAGGAGGAGGTGATAGAAACGAAAAATATAAGATCATGTGGAACTTTACATTTGAAACTGAATAATAATAATAATAATAATAATGTTAGCGTCATCACTATTAATAAATTTCCTTTCTAAATAGGTCTTTGTTTTGGCTAGGGATTAATCCATCGTTTGGTTAAAAATATACTTCAGATATGAATGTCTTTGTTGTGTTACTGTGTGTGTGTGTGTGTGTGTGTGTGTGTGTGTGTGTGTGTGTGTGTGTGTGTGTGTGTGTGTGTGTACAAGAAAACAGCCACCACAGTATGAACATCAAGTAAACAGACACTGGGCTCAAATGATCAAACTACATAAAGAAACAAAAACAACAACACGAGACACCACCAAACACCATCACCACATCACCATCACGTTATTGTCCTATCACCACCATCACCACCAAACAAGACCCTTATCCCTACCATCACCATCACCACCATCACCAAGCACACAAACATCACACTCTTCTGTCCCCACCTCCCCTCCCTTCCCTTTAGGTCAATGTCCCCTTCTCCCCTGTGTCCTTATCCATCCCCTCTACTCCCCACCTGAGTCACGTGATGCCCTGCCCTCTTCACGTGCTGTTATGCAAACGGCACGTCCTTATTCGCCGTTGTTAAGGGTGATCACGTCCCCTTCAGAATGGTGATTGAGGTTTCCGTTCACCACTATCGTCACTATTTACTTTCTGCTTGCTTTGATTCCATTTTGACTTCATTTCATCACTAAGGTGGCTAGTAATAACTGTTATTTATATATGTGCTATTCTTAACCCCTTCAGTACCATGGCGGGTTTCCATATTCATTCTGTTTACTGTTCGGTGATTTTGTACAGCTTCAGAGACTCATGTAGGGGATTAAAATACTGAAGACTGTGGCCATTAATCTTCTGGCCTCCATAGACACTTCGTAATGTCAATAAAATGGCCTAATCGTACACAAATCTTAAGGTAAAACTGTGTCCCAGAATTGAAGGGGTTAACACTACAATAACGTCGATTTGACTTAATTTTATCACTAAGATGGTTAATATTATGTTATGCTTCTCTTAACACTACAGTAACGCCCATTTGACCTCATTGTATCACTAAACTCAAAACTACTTCTCTTATTTATGCTATGCTGTTCTTAACCCCTTCCCCGTATTCATTCTGCTTATGTGGGAATTAAAATAGTGAAGACTCTGGCCATTAATCTTCTCACCTCCACAGACCCTTCCTGATATAAATAAAATCGTCTAATTATACCCAAAAACTCGTGGTAAAAATGCCTCCCAGTGCTGAAGGGGTTAAGTTGAGGAGAGTGTGAAGTGTTAGCACGTGTTGTGTTGAGAGGAGAAAACAGTATTGGAACTTAACATATTACATATAAAATAGTAAATGGATTGTTTTGATTAAGTTGTAGCGAGGAGGGAATAAACTTAATACTTTACACATTAAATGGTTCAGCTGTTGTGAGGAAGGAATAATATTGGAACTTACCACTTTACACATTAAATAGTTATGGGAATGTGTGGTCAAGCTGAAGAGAATGTGGAGTGTTAGCAGGTGTTGTATTGTGAGGAAAGGATAACACTGGAATTTAATACTTAAACCCTTCAGTACCACGAAGGGGTTTCCATATTCGTCCTGCTTACTCTTTGGTGATTTTGTACAGCTTCAGAAACTTATGTAGGGGATTAGAACCGTGAAGACTGTGGCCATTGATCTTCTGACCTCCATAGACACTTCCTAATGTAAATATAATGGCCTAATCGTACACAAATCTTAAGGTAAAAATGTGACCCAGAATTGAAGGAGTTAACACTACAGTAACGTCTATCTGACCTCATTTTATCTCTAAGATAGTTAATACTACTTTGTGGCTTATGCTTTGCTATTCTTAACACTACAGTAAGGGCAATTTGACTTAATTTCACCACTAAACTCACCAATACTTCTGTTGTTTATGCTATGCTGTTCTTAACTAAAATAGTGAAAACTCTGGCCATTAATCTTCTCACCTCTACAGACACTTCCTAAAGTAAATAAAAGTGTCTAATCACACCAAAAACTCATGGTAAAGATGCGTCCCAGTACTGAAGGGGTTAAGTTGAGGAGAGTGTGGAGTGTTCGCACGTGTTGTGTTGCGAGGAGATAATAATACTGGAATTCAACACTTAACACAGCACTGAATAATGACCCGGTAAAACGCGCAATTTATTTAACCTAACCATTCTTTCTTCCATACCACCATTTTTTAATACCTGACCAAGGATAACAAAAACTATTAAATAAAAAAATAAAAAAAAATGGCCCACTGAGATGCCAGTTCCCGAGCAGGGTTTTAAGAGTTAGTCAAAATAATGGGATAAATGTCTTGAAACCTTCCTCTTAACCTCTCTAACTCCATGACACGTTTTTATATTTATTTTGCTCACTATACAGTATGATGATTTTATGCAGCTTCGGAAACTAATGTGGTGATTGAAATAGTGAAGACTGTGGCTATTAATCTTCTGACCTCCATTGACCGTTCCTAATGTCAATCAAATGTCTAATCACACCCAAAACTCGTGGTAAAAATGCGTCCCAGTACTGAAGGAGCTAAATGAGTTCAGGTAACAGGAAAATGGAAATACAGAAGCAGGCAGGGAGTTCCAGAGTGTACAGTTCACCAGTCCATCCATCACCAACACCGCAAGGAACGCAATAGTGGTGGTGGTGATAGTGGTGATGGTGATGGTGATGGTGATGATGATGATGGTGGTGGTGGTAGTGGTGGCATCAAGACCTGCGTGTGGTCCAATTCTTTAGAGGCTTCACCACCACCACCACCACCACCACCACTGACGCACAAACGAAGCCGCTACATCAGGCCAATACATAAACAAAACAAGAATAAATAAATAAACAGATGAATAAAGAGATGAAATAAAAGCAACAACTACTCATTAAACTGACCGAAAGACCTCTCACTATATACGCCCCAGATGATGTTAATATATACGAGTACATACGTGCAGGCGGACACACACACACACACACACACACACACACACACACACACACACACACACACACACACATTATTATTATTATTACACACACACACACACACACACACACACACACACACACACACACACACACACAATGCATTTTCACCCAAGTGCATCTGTGTTTTGTTTCTTTCTTTTCTTTTCTTTGGGAGGAAGGTTCGAGTCTGATCAAAGAGAATAAAAGAAATAGAAGAGAGAAAAAAGCTTGTACAAAATGGACAAAGGGATCGGAAAAAATAATATACAACAACACATGCAACAAATAAATAAATAGGATAAAAAGAAAGAAAACAAAGGATGAATGGAAGAATAAATGCACAAGTGACAAATGAAAAAGAGAGAATTCAACAACAACAACAACAACAACAACAACAACCAACAACAACAACAATGATTTATATTTCTTGGGTCACTTTACGATGGTTTCAATTCCGGCTGAGGTCCACCAGGTGACACAGTAGAGCCAGGTGAGCTCAGGTGAAGTGATTATTATACAGGTGACCTTCCAATGAGAGAAAAAATAAAAAAAAGAAGAAAGGGAGAAAAAAGAAAAAAAAAAAAACACTACTGTCAGCAAAGACTGCTAGATTTATTCAAGGTCACGACGAGAGAGAGAGAGAGAGAGAGAGAGAGAGAGAGAGAGAGAGAGAGAGAGAGAGAGAGAGAGAGAGAGAGAGAGAGAGAGAGAGAGAGAGAGAGTAAATAAAGTCGCCGTTACACTTTCTTGTCTCTCTCTCTCTCTCTCTCTCTCTCTCTCTCTCTCTCTCTCTCTCTCTCTCATACATACATACATGCATACGTGCACACAAACACACACAGACATATTTAAGATTAGAATATGATGTTATGATACGCGTTTCTTTTCCTATCTCTCTCTCTCTCTCTCTCTCTCTCTCTCTCTCTCTCTCATGTCCCTTCTATCCTCTAATACACTCAACCTCCATTACCTTTAATCCATTACCTCAAACTTCACAAATACCTTCCTTTAACTCCCTCCTTCCTTCCCCTATCTTCTTTCCCATACCCTTTTCCTTCCTTCCCTTATCGTCTTCCCCATATCCTTTTCCTTCCTTCCCTTATCGTCTTTCTCATACTCTCCTCCTTCCTTCCCATACTGTCTTTCTACCTTCATCCAATTTGACCTTCCTACCTTCCTTCCTTTGTCGTCCCTGTTTGGTTTCCTTCCGTCTCCCTAGACCTTCCTGTTTTTACCCGCTCCTCACCTGTTTGTTTGAAAAGTAAGCGTTTTATGGTGTAGGAGGTGTGGTGTTGGTGTTTTTTTTATTGCTGAAGTGGTTCTTTTTATACGTATTCAACTGTCACACACACACACACACACACACACACACACACACACACACACACACACACACATAACAACAGCAACCACAAAAAGTATCACGTGTATTGCAAATTTGAGTAAAATAGAGAAAAAATAAACACGATAGTAGTAGTAGTAGTAGTAGTAGTAGTAGTAGTAGTAGTAGTAGTAGTAGTAGTAGTAGTAGTAGTAGTAGTAGTAGTAGTAGTAGTAGTAGTAGTAGTAGTAGTAGCAGCAGCAGCAGGAGTAATAGGAGTATATCTTTAATCTTTTTGATACTTCTCTCCTTACAAGATCATAGGTTTGCGACAGTAATTTTCAACGCACAATAGAGCATACAATTTAGCAATCTTCTTGTTGGATGCGCGGACACACACACACACACACACACACACACACACACACACACACACACACACACACACACACACACATTGAACAAAGAAAAAAAATAATCTGCCTGCACTGAGAGAGAGAGAGAGAGAGAGAGAGAGAGAGAGAGAGAGAGAGAGAGAGAGAGAGAGAGAGAGAGAGAGAGAGAGAGAGAAGACCGTGAAGGACTCTGAGATCAAAGGATAGGATGGTGAATGAAGGAGATATACAGAAGGACATTGTGAAGGTCTGAGAGAGAGAGAGAGAGAGAGAGAGAGAGAGAGAGAGAGAGAGAGAGAGAGAGAGAGAGAATTGTGCCCTCTAATGAATACTACTACATAACATTCCGCCAGACTTAAGTGCATAAATTTAATCACAAAAGGAAAACAGTTAAAAAAATCATACAATCTGTTTTTGAGCTCCTGGATGACAGAGGCCGGAAGTGCATCTGGAGGTCACATTATCTGGTCTGGAGATTATTATATTTTTTTCCTATTTTGCTATTTCTTTTATTCTTTCCCTCAAAACCGTCACGTTCATATCACTGTTGTCACTCTTCTTATTCTTGCTTATATTTTTACACTCCACATTTTCTTCTCAGCATTGCGTTTGTGGTCTCAGGTTTTCAGTCTTTCTTTTTCGTTGCTGTGAGTGTAAAGATATCATAAACGTAAACTGTCTTAACGATTTCTTTCTGTTTCGTCTTTCCCACTGATCGGCAGTAAAATTATATATAAAAACAACTTGGTTCTTAGGTAAACTTCCATAACTATTTCAATTTCCCGCTGTCCTTATTTGATCTTTCCCACTGATCAGGAACACGATTACAATATCAATAATATAAACACAACTTGGCTTCTTTGATAAACTTCCATAATTATTTAAACTTCCCACTGTTCTGTTTCATCTTTTCATCAATCAGGAACACAACAACAATAACAAACTTCTTACAAATCTCAAGGTTATCTAATTCAACCCTTTGACTGCCACCTGGAACACCTTTGCCTAATCACCAATCACTCTTGAGACACCTGTACTTGTTCTACACCACACATTCAATCTTGAAACTCTGGAACTCCCTGCCTGCTTCTATACTTCCATCTTCATATGAGATTAATTAATTTAAGAGGGAGCTTTCAAGACATTTATTTCATTCTTTTGGATAACTCTCGGACCTGCTTGGGGACTGGGATGAGAGAGAGAGAGAGAGAGAGAGAGAGAGAGAGAGAGAGAGAGAGAGAGAGAGAGAGAGAGAGAGAGAGAGAGAGAGAGAGAGAGAGAACGGAAAGAAATTGCACACTAAATTTTCTTCCATCACTAACTTTCTTGTGGATGATTGTAAGAATTTCCCACATTGCTTTTGGCGCTGCTTATTGTGTCATTTAATTGTGTCACGTCGCAGTGGAAGAGTTAAGGCTTTGATTTAAAAAGTTCCTGTTTAATATCTACCTTTTACCAAATAACCTGCTTTACTTCTATGACTGTCACAAACACTTCCTTCTCTCATCATTATTTTTCAAAGGCCACAGAGATGATTAACCCGGTTCCCAAGTGTGTTTCTCTTACTAATGATGTAGTAATATTGTTAATCGCTTCAGTACCATGACGCGTTTTCATGTTGATTCTGGTTACTATTTGGTGATGTACAGCTTCGGAAACTCATGTACAGGGAGGATTAAAATATTGAAGACTGTTGCCATTAATCTTCTGACTTCCATAGACCCTCTCTAATGTCAATAAAATTATCTAATCACACCCAAAAGTAGCATTCCTATTTCAATTCTGGTTAGTATTTAGTGATTTTTCTACAGCTTCACAAATTCATGTGGGGGGATTAAAATAGAGAAGACTCATGCCAATAACCTTCTAACCTCCATAAACTCTTCCTAATGTCAAGAAAATTCAATCGTACACAAATCTCATGGTAAAAAATGTGTCCCAGTATTGAAGGAGTTAATCTGGCACTAGAACCATAAAAACACCTCAACACCCGTCGCATCAAGTACAGCCTTTTGGAAGTAGTGGCGGTGTGGCGCAGAAGTGACTCAGGATATGTAGCAATGCAGGAAACTTCACGGCCAACACTATTTTATTTTCTAGTATAATTATTATGTATACTTTTTCATGGCCCTTCCTTCCTACTATTAAGGAAACTATGCAGCGTAACTACTATTTCTCTCTCTCTCTCTCTCTCAACAGGTGGGCCAGGTGTACTTTAATTAGCCCCTTTGTGCCATGACGTGTTTCCATATTCATTCTGATGACTATTTGGTGATATTACACAGCCTCAGAAGCTTATGTGAGGGTTAAAATAGTGAAGACTGACCATTAATCTTCTGACCTCCATAGACCCTTCCCAATGTCAATAAAATGGTCTAATCGTACACAAAATCTCAAGGTAAAAATGTGTCCCGGTACTGAAGGGGTTAACAATACCACCTTCATTCTCTTTCACCATCACTGCTCGTATCATTTCTACTTATCATTAACTTATCACCACCATCATCAACCTTACCACCACCACTGCCATCAATTTTAACGCTCCAAAACACCCTAACCTGATTATTATTATTTTATTTTTCACAAGGTACTATTAATAACTGAGAAAAAAAAAAAAAACAAGCGCCATTTCATTTCAGTCTTTCAGAAACACGTATTAAAAAAAAATGCCTTTCTCTCTCACTATAACAATTTCCCAAGGCCACAGCGACAACTACACAGGTTTACAAGACGGCTTCTCCTTTCAATAAACTAGAAATCTTGCCAACCTATCACTAAAACCATAAAAAATACTTCTAAAAACTCGAGTATCTTCAACAGGAACCTTGGAAAAACTGTCGTGGAGAGAAATGATAGCGTTTCTGAATACGAGCATTACTGGCAATATTCTAATAACGTCACTCTCTCGCGTGCAAAAATATCGCCACGTGCATCTCACACATCACTATTTCCTCTCTCGCTATCTGTGCGTGGACAGCCAAGCACTATCGGCGTAACCCACTTAGAGAGATGGAGTAGATCAGGTTATCTCTAATTCCCAGAGAGAGAGAGAGAGAGAGAGAGAGAGAGAGAGAGAGAGAGAGAGAGAGAGAGAGAATAGTGAATGAAAAATTGAAAAAGAGAAAGAAAGAGAGAGAGAGAGAGAGAGAGAGAGAGAGAGAGAGAGAGAGAGAGAGAGAGAGAGAGAGAGATAATAGTGAATGAAAAATTGAAAGAAAGGAGAAAGAAACATTTGAGAGAGAGAGAGAGAGAGAGAGAGAGAGAGAGAGAGAGAGAGAGAGAGAGAGAGAGAGAGAGAGAGAGAGAGAGAGAGAGAGAGAGAGAGAGAGAGAGAAATGAAAATCAACGTGAAAAGAATGAGACACTGACATTTTGAGAGAGAGAGAGAGAGAGAGAGAGAGAGAGAGAGAGAGAGAGAGAGAGAGAGAGAGAGAGAGAGAGAGAGAGAGAGAGAGAGAGAGTCATAAGGTGCCAGCAAGCATATTTAACCACCACTTCAACACCTGTAATCTCACGTACCAGGTAAACACACGCGGGGAGCGGGGGGGGGGACACTAACCCATTAACCTGCGATAAAAACAAAAACAAAACAACAACAAAAACAACGAAAACGAGAAAAACAAGACAAGAAACAGGCAAAACAACAAGAACAAAGACAACAATTACATCACAACGTCCCTTTAATCAATCTTTTATTTATTTATTTTTTTATTTATTTTTTTGTAATCTTACGCATGAAATATTTCCCACCTCTCGTTTTCTATGCGTTAAATATTTTCAACTTTAGTCCTCCCAAGAAAGTCTCCGTTTTCTCCCTGAAGGATGATTGTGAGAAAACGGAGGATTCTAAACGTTGACTTCGCTTTATCTTACGCGCCAAAAATAAGTACCATGTATCGTTTTCTATGCGTTGAGATTTAAGTTTCGTCCACCATACACTATCTCCATTTTCTTCTTTAGGACTGAAGTTAAGAAAACGGGAGACTTAGAACCATTACTACATTTTTACCTGTGTGTGTGTGTGTGTGTGTGTGTGTGTGTGTGTGTGTGTGTGTGTGTGTGTGTGTGTGTGTGTGTGTGTGTGTGTGTGTGTGTGCATTGTTCCTCTGTTTTTCTTCTTGTTTTTTGCCTCCATTAACGAGAGTCAAGTCAATATGTACCAAAAACATCAATACCATCAATTTGTAGAGCTGAAAGGTGATTGGTTGAGACATGAATGACGTCACTTCAATCCACCAATCACGTGATAAGCAAAGAAGACAACCGACACAGCAATAACAAGCGAAATAGGACAAAAGAGGAGGAGGAGGAGGAGGAGGAGGAGGAGGAGGAGGAGGAGGAGGAGGAGGAGGAGAAGAAGAAGAAGAAGAAGAAGAAGAAGAAGAAGAAGAAGAAGAAGAAGAAGAAGAAGAAGAAGAAGAAGAAGAAGAAGAAGAAGAAGAAGAAGAAGAAGAAGAAGAAGAAGAAGAAGAAGAAGAAGAAGAACAGAAGAAAAGAAGAAGAAAACAGAAGAAGAAGAAGAAAAAAGAAGAAGAAGAAGAAGAAGAAGAAGAAGAAGAAGAAGAAGAAGAAGAAGAAGAAGAAGAAGAAGAAGAAGAAGAAGAAGAAGAAGAAGAGAAGAAGAAAAAAGAAGAAGAAGAAGAAGAAGAAGAAGAAGAAGAAGAAGAAGAAGAAGAAGAAGAAGAAGAAGAAGAAGAAGAAGAAGAAGAAGAAGAAGAAGAAGAAGAAGAAGAAGAAGAAGAAGAAGAAGAAGAAGAAGAAAAGAAGATTAAGAAGAAGAAGAAGAAGACGATATGAAGACTTTCTTTTCGTTTCTCTCCAGTGATAATAGGAAAGTTTTGTTATTGTTTGATAAATACTGAAAAGACCTCTCTCTCTCTCTCTCTCTCTCTCTCTCTCTCTCTCTCTCTAATTATCCTCATTTGATGCATGTTATCAGCAACATCCTCTCTCTCTCTCTCTCTCTCTCTCTCTCTCTCTCTCTCTCTCTCTCTCTCTCTCTCTCTCTCAATACCCATGTTCTCAGAAATCATTTCGTACCGCAGGAACTGTGTGTGTGTGTGTGTGTGTGTGTGTGTGTGTGTGTGTGTGTGTGTGTGTGTGTGTGTGTGTGTGTGTGTGTTTGCGCCCGAAGGAAAGGATGGAGTGAGATGGTGTACACACACATACATACACACACACACACACGCGGGAGACAGTTCGCATCAGCCTTGTGGTGAAGAAGCATCGCCTCTCTCTCTCTCTCTCTCTCTCTCTCTCTCTCTCTCTCTCTCTCTCTCTGCATTGGTGACAGTGATAGCAGTGGTGATAATAACAGTGGAAACGGTGGTGAATTTAACCAATACAAACACAAATACAAGACACAAACGAAAAAAAAATATATATAAAAAAACTGAAACAAACGATAAAAATACAAGAAAAAAGAAAGGAAAAAGAAAATAAGAAAAATAAAGTCACTAACTAACAATATTTCTTTGCATATAATCACTAAACAAATAAACATGCGTACTTTATAAATCGTGGTCGCAAAAGTGGAGAAAAAAAACACATGAAAGCTCCAGCGTGTTTACCTATACGTTAATTAGACAGTAACAGGTGTGAGTGTGACTGATCGATTGCATTTAGAAAGGGAAAGCGCCATAGCATCGCGGTCATATGGCGCAGCAACAGGTGGCTAGGGAGGGGAGTGGGGTGTGGTGCAAGGGTGTGGAGTACAAACAGGTGTGTGTGATACAAGAGACGGGGTCACACAGGTAAACAAAACCTTAATGAGAGAGAGAGAGAGAGAGAGAGAGAGAGAGAGAGAGAGAGAGAGAGAGAGAGAGAGAGAGAGAGAGAGAGAGAGAGAGAGAGAGAGAGAGAGAGAGAGAGAGAGAGAGAGAGAGAGAGAGAGAGAAACATAAACCTCACCTTACACACATACAACAAACAAGGCCATCTGAGAAAAAAAAAAAAAAAAAAAAAAAAATATAAAAAAAAAGGAAGGGGAAAGGAGGAGGCCACACCTGTCACTTATCTCTGCTACCATCACACGTCCGCCTCGCTCCTAAGCACCAACAAACGAACAGCTTCCCAGTAAAGGGTTTCGGCCAAAGTTAGGCAGAGTGGCAGTAAATTTCAGGTGTTTCAAGGCATTTGGGTGTGTTTCTATTATTCCGAGTGCCTTATTAAGTATGTATTTGAACAGGGAAAGTAGTGGTTTGTACAGATACGGGTTAGTGAAGAATTCCAGAGACAGAATCAAGAAGTAAAGGATTAAATAGTTGAAAAAAGAGAAAACGTGAAATAGGAAATACAGAACAATAAAAAGGTAAAATAATAAAGGTTAAGAACATAAATAGAGAAAAAGGAAGTAAAGAAGCAAAAATTAATAAAACTCTTGAAAAAAGGAAAAAAAAAGGAAATAGAAAAAAATATAGAACAATAAAAAGGGAAAAAGAAAACACGTAAAGGAAAACACGTAAAGAGCATAAACAGAGAAAAAGGGAAAAAATAAGCAAGCAGTAACGAAACAAGGCAACAAACGTAGCAAGAAATGTCGACACACGCAACCTATAGACTAAAATAAGCCTTGAGTCCTTATATCCGCTGGCCACACCTGAACCCTGACCACTGGACCCTTCACAACACACCTGCAGGCTAGAGTAACAGGCTTAGGTATTAGGATCACTACCACTGTCACCACCACCACCACCACCACCACCAATATGGCCGCCCTTTTCGATGGAGATATGGCGGAGCTTTTCGTCAAATATCTCGAAGGTTGGTTTGGTTCCTTTGGGTGTGGCGGGACTAATCTATGACCTCTATTTTTAAACTCTCTGCTCTCTTATCACTTATTTTCAAGGGGTACAGAGATGATTAGCCGAATTTTCAAGGGTGTTTTTGCTCTCAATCCTGTAGAAATCGTGTTAATCTGTCACTAGATCCTTAAAAACAGCTTCGAAAACCCTTCACTTTAACTAGAACTCTTTTATAACTAGTTTCCAAAGGCTACATATATGATTAGCAGGGTTTTCAAAGATGTTTCTCGTATTCATGATGTGGGGCATTTGGTTAAGTGTTCATGGCTGTTTTCAAAGATCGCATAGATGATTAACCAAATTTTCAAGGGTGTTTCAACTATTCATAATAAAATCATCTTGTTAAACGCCTTCGAAAACCCGTCACGTTAACCAGAGCCTTAGGAAAACATTAGCGGTGAAGAGATGTTTCGAAATGTGGTTCTAAGTGTGAGTTTGGTTGGTTACTTCAAGTGTGAGGTGCTGAGGTGAAAGGTTTCGTTGTTTCAAGTAAAATAGGAGTTGCTTAATTGAAGTGTGTGTTGGTTACTTCAAGAGTGTGTTTGGAGGGTTGGTTACTTGAGTGTGCAAGATTTTATGTATGTATTTGTTGATCTGTTATTTACTGCCCTGTGTTTAATGATGTTCAAAAAATATACCACCTTATTGTAATTTACTCCTGTGTGTATCTACTGACATTCAAAACCCATCACCTGACTTGTTGACATCACTGGAAACATCTCTATCTATCTATATCTATACCTGTTACTTCCTACCTGTATCTACTAACATTCAGAAATCTATCAACTTACTTATTGATATCACTGGAAACATCTCTATCTATCTATATCTATACCTGTTACCTCCTACCCCGTATCAACTAACATTAAAAAAAAAACTATCCCCTTACCTATCCACCACTGGAAACATGTCTATCTATACCTACACCTGTTATTTCATGTCCCGTATCTACTAGCATTCAAAATCCATCACCTTACCTATTTATATCACTGAAAAATGTCTATCTATACTTATATCCATGTTGCTTGTTGACCTCCACAATCTCTCACATTATTCACATCTCACAGGAAGCGTATCTGTCTACCTCTATATTTACTGACACTGAAGATTTGTATAACTTTATTCCCGGCATTCAAAACTTGCACCTGAACAAGAGCAGTAATACGAGGACAGGTATTTACACACTGTCCTTGTAATCTAATATATACCGGACACATTGACGAGAAATTAATAGAAGAGAGAGAGAGAGAGAGAGAGAGAGAGAGAGAGAGAGAGAGAGAGAGAGAGAGAGAGAGAGAGAGAGAGAGAGAGAGAGAGAGAGAGAGAGAGAGAGAGAGAGCAGTATGACCTTGGAATAGCTAAAGGTACGCTGATGACGCAACACAACACGGTCATAAACAGGTAAACAAAACATAATGGCGACAAACACTGTGCATAATTATAAACACACACACACACACACACACACACACACACACACACACACACACACACACAACACACACACACACACACTTAAATGTCAACTAACTAAAGAACATTCTCCCTTAAAAAAACAATAATAAATAAATAAATAAAAATCAATATAAACAAACAATAAAGATCAGGCTTTAGGTTTCTGGAATCTGAGATAAAGAAAAGAAAAAAGAAAAGAGAAAAGAAAAAAGGAAGACAGAAAAGAAAAGAAATAAAAAAATCAACACAGAGCTCACCTCCTCTTTCCTGGGGCTAAAAGGCGTGTGTGTGTGTGTGTGTGTGTGTGTGTGTGTGTGTGTGTGTGTGTGTGTGTGTCGCGTTTCACCCACCAGATGTCACTAGCGTCGCCCTTCTTACTACGCATGTGTACTCCTATACCCAAACGAGGAGGAGGAGGAGGAGGAGGAGGAGGAGGAGGAGGAGGAGGAGGAGGAGGAGGAGGAGGAGGAGGAGGAGGAGGAGGACAATAATAATAACAAAAGAAAAAAAAAAAAAAAAAAACAAGACAAGACAAAGAAAAGGATAACAAAAACAACAAAAGAAGAAAAAAAAGGAGAATGGGAAGAACAATAATAACA
This sequence comes from Portunus trituberculatus, assembly GCF_017591435.1. Taxonomy (NCBI): domain Eukaryota; kingdom Metazoa; phylum Arthropoda; class Malacostraca; order Decapoda; family Portunidae; genus Portunus; species Portunus trituberculatus. The sequence continues at coordinate 3,122,720 of NC_059288.1, forward strand.
ACAACAACAGCAAAAAGGAAAAAGACATGATAACGATGATAAAAAGACAAAACAAAGAAGAAGAAGAAGAAGAAGAAGAAGAAGAAGAAGTTATAATACCAGTCAATAGCAGGAAACTTTAACATTGCAAACACGACAATAATAAACAATAATCTTCCGGGCATTGTTGAAAGGAGGAGGAGGAGGAGGAGGAGGAGGAGGAGGAAGAAATATACCAGTGTAAAACTTGAAATAAACAGAGAGAGAGAGAGAGAGAGAGAGAGAGAGAGAGAGAGAGAGAGAGAGAGAGAGAGAGAGAGACCTATGCGACCTTGGAAGGAGAGAAAGAGAGGATTAGGGATAACCTGTTCCTCTCCTCTATCCAACCTCACTCATCTCCTCCTGGTCGCATCATTAGACATTCACACATACGCTCTCTCTCTCTCTCTCTCTCTCTCTCTCTCTCTCTCTCTCTCTCTCATTTGTCATCGTGATACAATAAATTAGGCAACTCCTTATAAGGTTTCTCTAGCATGACGTTTTCTTTTTCACCTCACAACACAAAACTTCCCAGCAGCTACTCTCTCTCTCTCTCTCTCTCTCTCAAGAAAACAAACTTACCCATTATCAATCCTATTTTTTTCTTATCAACTATTAAAAAAAAGTAACGAAAAAGCCACAAATATATTTTTAAACATAGAAACAACACTAAGAAGACCTAACTCATTTTCTCTCTCTCTCTCTCTCTCTCTCTCTCTCTCTCTCTCTCTCTCTCTCTCTCAAGAAAACAAACCTATCCATTTATCATTCCTACATTTTTCGTATCAACTATAAAAAAAAAATATATATCCAAACTTAAAAATAACTCCAAGACGAGCCAATTTATTTGTATTCATATTTCCTTTTAACCTCTTCAGCACCGTGACACGTTTTTCATATCTATTCTACTTACTATTTGGTGATTTTATACAATTTCAGAAACTTATGTGGGGATTAAAATAGTGAAGAACCTGGCTATTAATCTTCCCACCTCCATAAACCCTTCGTAATGTAAATAAAATGGTCTAATCATACCCAAAAACTCGTGGTAAAAATGCGTCTCAGTGCTGAAAGGATTAATTAACAAAAAAACTCAAGGAAAACACAAAAATATATAAAAACGTAGGCAAAATAACGCCAGTGTCTCTCTCGGCAAGTAACGCAGGTCAGGACAAGTAGAGAGAGGCAAGAGGGTGAAAAGACTGTCCCGAGAAGAGAAAAGGCAATAGAAGTTATTTGCGAGGCGCCATGCAGACACAATGGGCCAACGTAGCCCTCTTACTGACCCGGACAATGGCACGTGGCTGGCTGTGTGTGTGTGTGTGTGTGTGTGTGTGTGTGTGTGTGTGTGTGTGTGTGTGTGTGTGTGTGTGTTGCTATGGCATGAAGTTGTGACGGTCATAGAAAGGTAAAGAGTAGTAGTAGTAGTAGTAGTAGTAGTAGTAGTAGTAGTAGTAGTAGTAGTAGTAGTAGTAGTAGTAGTAGTAGTAGAAGAGAGGGCTCACTTTCAATGCAGCTCACAATCCTCATTCCTATTATGTCTCAAGTGTGCAAGATTTTTTACTCTCTCTCTCTCTCTCTCTCTCTCTCTCTCTCTCTCTCTCTCTCTCTCTCAAGTACATAATAGGTATAGCCTTGGCTGCAAATACTTTTACTTGAAACCTTTTTCTATTACAATACAGATATTTTATGATGATGATAATGATAGCTCTCCTTTTTTTTTTCCCTTACAAACCAGCCATTTCTTTCTTTCCATCTACTTATCCTAACAATGGTATTTTCTCTCCCAGCTACCCTTTTCATGATAGATAGTAACAATAATGAGCCTCCTGGTGATGGCATTTCCTCTCTATTAACTGATGACAATGATGATGATGGATGATAATAATAATGACCCTTCTCTCCTTCTACAGGCAGGATGGTGGGCATTGTGGTGCCAGAGTTGCCAAGTGGGGCTGAGGCAATAGCAGAGCCTGAGGTGGGGGAGAGCAGCCCACCAACACACGCACTTCTCTATCAGGGCGGTTCTGTCAGCCTCACCACAGCGTCAGCCTCCCAGTTAGCCTCCCGTGGGCTCGTACCTTACCCACATGTCTACCTCACCACCGAGCATGCCCTCACAGTCACCCGTGCCCTGGCAACACTACATGCGCATACTCTAATAGACCGTAAGGCTGCAAATGTGGATACTCTTCAGGAAAAACCAGCTCTAAATGCGCCATCATCAGAAACGTCCGAAGAGGAAAGTGAAGATAAGCCATCTAATGTTGACAAGTGGACAGCCCAAATTACACAGCTTGGGTTGGTTGACGCTAACTTGTCTGTGATGGTGGACGCCCTGGGCAACACACAAGCCAACGAACGCACTGTCAGGAGGCTGGAGGCTCTGCGTGGAGACCTGCCAACACTAACACAGTTCCTCCAGTTTGCCTCCGTCATGCAGACAACAAGAGTGCCGAGTGTGGGACCCGTCTGCATTGGTGACGTGTGGGTGCCTGAGGTGGAGCCCGTGGAGGGTGAGGAGGTGGTGGCGATACGGCTGAGAGGCGGGAAGGACCTCCAGGCTCCTCCACTAAGGGATGCCGCCTGGTCCTGGCTCACGCTTCTGTCCGGCGAGACGCTGCGTGACCGGTACATGGAACTCTGTGATGACTACTGCAACGCCTTCAACAAAGCTCTTCTCAGACGTGAGGCAGCTGGAGGTTCAGTAGAGGAGCTTTCCTACTTTGATGTCATGAGGGATTTAGGTGAAAATTTCCTCCATGCTTTCCTCACAGTAATTCATAAGTTTGTGGTGTCCGGGAAGTGGTTCTTTGACCGGCAGCTGCACACCAACGAGGGTTTGGTTGCACTGGTAGATCTTGTTAGTTTTCTCGTCGATAATGGCATTGTAGGCTCCATATTTGTTGTTTGATAATTTGCCACATTTCCCTTATCCTTCCTACCTCCCATATACCCAATAAAACCCCTAACTTTTTCTCCCTTTCCTTCCTATCTACCACATACCCTAAAAAAAAATCATCTCCCTTTCCTACCTCCCTTATAATGGACAAAAACTCTCACTTCCTTTCCTTTCCCTTCCCACCTCCAACATCTCACTAGTCCCACCAAACACCCTGCCCGTATTCCCAGACACCCTCATCCCACAGTGCTACCCACCTTTAGATATTAATAACTCACATTCCCCAAACTCTCAGCCCAAATCAGACCATTTTCTTTTCTCTCTCTTTTTTTTTTTCAAGCAAACATATCATAGATTAGTTCACAAGACTGACACTTATTTTTTAGCACAACATTTCCTTAGGTTGTAAGCTCCATCTACCTATCTTTATCTTTAGTGTAGGTGGCCATGGCAGAGAAGTCCCTATCTTTTCCTGTGCAGTACTGGTATTCTCTCATCTTCCCCTTTTTTATCCTCTCTCTAACATTACACTATTCAGTTTCATAATAGTACACACTCTGAGATACTCATTTATTATGCAATACTCTCCCTAGAACATACTAATTAAAGATGCAGCTCACATGTATATCTCAATGCCTTGATAGAGTAGCTAAAAATTTCTGGCTCTTCATCTTTAGAATCTAAGTATTTTGATGACATTTTGCTTTTAGGCGTATGACAAAAAATGCATAAATTAAGCATAAAACTGACTGCATAATAACCACACACACACACACACACACACACACACACACACACACACACACATCATAGGAGAATGTGTACTACTCCATCCTTCCTTCATTCCTCACCAACACACACACAACTCCCACAGTATCAGTCCAGCAGTATTGCCCGGGTGCCACAGTCATTGTCAATGTCGTGTACCGTTGTGTCAGGCTGAACCTTGTACATAGACAGCCACCTTACAGTATTAGTTGTTATTCTTTCGGAGGGCAATAATCTCCTGTTGTTGGTTCCGAGATCAAAATGTAACCATCCAAAATAGTAGAGAATGCTACCTGAAGTGTTTTGAACCCCTCTCAGATTCACTAATTCAAACCCCACATGCATAGTTTGTAGGAGGAGAGCTAAACCCAACGCTGCCATTAAAACCACTGCAGCCAGCCAAACTATGCACGCGGAATTTGAATTGGTGAATCCATGAGGAGATTCAAAACACTTCAGGTAACATTCTCTACCATTTCGATTGTTACAAAAAATGCATGTCAAATATTCTTACCAAGCTCTACATTAAAAAGTCTGATGTGTTTATCTTGCACAGACTCTTAAATTTTATCCCAATTTTACCGAGTTTTCTTGATGTAATTGCTATATGAGCTCTGTTAAAATACTTGTCTAATTGTATTATGGAACATTTGGTGCATTACAGCTTCCCACTGAGCTTAGAAATACAAGACAGCATTATTTTGTGGTAATTTCTATTGTTTGTGTTTTGTGTTTGTGTTTTTTTTTTTAGTCTACGTCTCTACAATTAAGAAAACTGCATTAGGATTGGCAGTATTCTCAACATGAATTTCCTACTAATGTGTGTATTTGTATTCAGTTTTGTGTATATTTTCTGTTCCTTGCTTCTAACAAAGCTTGGATTAGTAGTATTCTCGGCATTTATCTCGTGTGTGTGTGTGTGTGTGTGTGTGTGTGTGTGTGTGTGTGTGTGTGTGTGTGTGTGTGTGTGTGTGTGTGTGTGTGTGTGTGTGTGTGTGTGTGTGTGTGTGTGTGGGATGGGTAACATGGATTTTTCTCATTCCTTGCCTATAAAAAATGGTATTCTGTGTTTGTATTTATGTTTACTCAGCACTGAATTCTTGAAAAATGTGTGTGTGTGTGTGTGTGTGTGTGTGTGTGTGTGTGTGTGTGTGTGTGTGTGTGTGTGTGTGTGTGTGTGTGAGACAGTTCTCTAATCCCAGTAGGTCACACATACAAGTATTACACACAAGCAATGCCATTAATTAAAAGGCTGTACATACTCGTATACAGAACTTGCATAATGAGAAGACTGTTACTATTCAGTGATGTCAATAGATAAACAAACCACAAAGCATCCTTCATTCCTTCACATCATCTCATCATCCACCCTTTAGCATTAGTTCAAAAGAATCAATGGTAAAACTGGACTTAGTTTCCACACCCTTTCTTTCTTTTATCATTCCCTTTTCATTTTCCCTTCTTCCATGTCCCCCATTTCAGTTCCCATCTCCAAGCAGAGGCTGTCCTTAATCTGGCCACCCTGACAGCTTCAGACACATAATAGGAACCCATAATTGCCTGCTGCTTAGATATATGACTAGTATATTCCTAAATGCAGCTTGTGATAAGATATTCTATGCACGCATCTATGTAGGCAGTGCATCTCTGGGGCTGGAGGCTCTTGTGTATCAACTGAAATGAATGTTGTACTGATGGAATAATCAATGAGTCTATATACAGTTTATCGAAAAGGTAAATGTATTCATATCAATGATAAACTGTTATGAAATTTAGAAATAGTGATATATAAACTATTTCCAACCATTTTTTAATTATGCCATCCCCAAAAATGAATTCCAACTAACTATGGACTTCAATTTTTCCCTCTTTCTTATACATATATATAGATAATAATTATGCACATTTTCAAATCTATGGTACCAGTGAAATTTACAACACAATTCCACACCACTATCTGTAACATACTATGAACACCTAACACCTAGCAAGCCCCAGGGAACCTATTACTTGAAAGCTTTCTGCACACAAGTTCTGTGCATAGGGAATGGTGCTGGGACACTCGGCATGATACGGCTAAGAGTACGCGCTATCCTTGTCTCGTCATGCATTCTTTAACCTTAAGCAAGCCTACATACTTAAGCATTAGCTGTAGTGTTACTTCAAAGAGCTATTCATCTTAACAATGTGATATCAATGCCTCTATAGTTGTAATTTGAATCTCTTTTGGGGTTTGCTTTTAAAGAGTCACCCTTATATCACTCACACATGAAAACAATAAATGAGTTTCTTTCTTTTTCTTTTCAAGTAACATATATTTCATTGTTCTATCCATAATTACTCCTCAAATTATTTCTATTACAAGAATGAGTTTGATTTTACCTGACTATATTATCAAGTTAAAAAAGATACACATTACTTCACTACCCATAAAAAAAAAAACCATACCAATTTGTTTGCCTGAGTGAGACAGGGATGATTCTATAAATGTGCACCCTTTTTTATTGTACAGATGAAATGCTAATTCTCTCAAGCAACAATGATAAACAACTTCTGTCCTTATAATATACTGAAATAAGATACGTATTTGTAAGGCACCTCAGCATGAATGTATGTAAAGGCTGTCACTTGTTATTCCTGCTGCTGCTACTGTTCCTGTGACAGAAGGTCGCTCACAGCAATAACAGTGACGCAGAATTATAACAATAGTCCATGAGAAAATAATAAATAAAAATAAAACTGAAAATATACAAAAGACTTTCCTTCAACCCTTATGTCTTGAGTAATGGGATTGGAATCTGATAAAGTGGTATCTTAACTCATCCTTAGTAAGCTTAATTGTGTGTTATGTGGTTGCCAAGGGTGTTTCCATTACTCTAATAATAGTTTAACAAGGATGCTATGTCAGAGAGAGAGAGAGAGAGAGAGAGAGAGAGAGAGAGAGAGAGAGAGAGAGAGAGAGAGAGAGAGAGAGAGAGAGAGAGAGAGAGAGAGAGAGAGAGAGAGGGTATTTCAACTATTTCTTCCACTTTACAAACTGAAGGATCAAAGCTAACTAGTAGTTACCTCACAAGTTCCATTATTACACTTACATGGAAAATAAGCAAGTGGTAATTCTGGAGGCATGAAATATTCCTCACATAAAGATAATACAGAGAGAGAGAGAGAGAGAGAGAGAGAGAGAGAGAGAGAGAGAGAGAGAGAGAGAGAGAGAGAGAGAGAGAGAGAGAGAGAGAGAGAGAGAGAGAGAGAGAGAGAGAGAGAGAGAGAGAAACTCCACAAATCGCCCGTGTAGTCTTTGAATAAACAAGACCACAATGCATTCACTCTATGGCACAAAAAGTCATTGAGAAGTAAAAAAAAATCACCAGACTTAAAAAGGGACAAAAAACAAGGAAGAGGAAAAGTGAAGGTAATTCTGTTACTGACCTTTAATCTTGAGCTGAGCGGCTGCCTTGAGGAGTCCAGGAAGGTCATGTGACTTTACAAGAGTCTCCCCTTTGTACATGTAGCTGATGAGGCCCCTGAGCTCCTGAAGGCTGATGTCCCGGAGCACCACCACTGGGTTGGCCTGGGACACCGTCTTGAACATCTCCTCAAACACCTCACTGCCGCAGGAGAGACACAAAGGCTAAGTTCACTGCAATGACTAACTGTTTGACTACTATAGTCTTTTTTGGGGGGTTACATTCAGAACACTTCCAAACACTGCTTCCATGAATACACTGAAAAAACAGGACAGGGATTTCTCAAATTATGCGAGGGATATGTTCCTCAAGGGATTATGTAATGTAAAAATCCCAAAGTGAACATGATTACTCAACTGAACTGTGTATGTCATAAGAGTTAAGCCTGCCAAACTGAGAGGGGTACTCATGCCCATCGTTCTCATGATTAAAAATCTAATCTGCCCACACACACATAATTACATATTTGCTTATTGTGCTATAACTCTTCTTCTCTCGAATCATACTGTAAATTTTTTCCTGCACCAAGAGTTTATTTTTCTAGAACAATGAGTTAAAGGTGCACATATCGAGTTTATGTCTAAATTTGCAGTATTAGAAAAAAGATCTGTCACATTCAAATCTATTAAAACAATGGCATCAAAGTGAAATATAACAGCTCCAGTGCGGAATTACATGGAAGAGACATCATACATCATCAAAGGAATCCTGTGTGCGACAAGAGTAATCATAAACTAAACTAATCCATTCACATTCGGTATCCATAACAGATTGTAAGTCTTTCATTACAAAGAGTCAGTACTGTGTATTCTATAATCATCCCAGCCAGCATTTTAAACAAATCCCAAAACATTACAACCTGCCCTGGTAACTGCCAAGCAATGCACTGGTGGCTGAAAGACTGGTATTCCCTAGCTGCGCTCTACCAAATCCCACAAATAACCAGTTCCGCAGGCTGATGAATACCACCCCATGGAACCGCCAGCGTCTGTTAACCATCAAGTAGCACACTGGCAGTGCCGAGACTGGTATTCACCAGCCATGCTCTACCAATTCCACCCGATGCTTCTGCCTGCCCAAGGTTATTGGTTCCTGCCCACCACAAGTAACAATGAGCTTGAAGTACCATGTGAAGGGACAGTATGTTGGCAGTACACATGGGAACACCTTTAGTTCACATCACTGAACTAAACCAGCAGCTCAACTTGATTTCCTTGACACTGTATTATTCTACATAATCTGCAAAATCTGAAAAATGACTAGGTTTTTCAGTTTGTGTTATTCCAAAATCGGATTTTCTAAACCTGCATAAATTGAGAAATCCCTGTATAGGTTTGCTTTAGCCTTTCATGCTAAAGAACTTAAATGTCAGCAATGGAAGGATTAATATACACACTCTACTGATGATGCAAAAATTCAAATACAGGCAAGCCCCGCTTAACAAACATTCACACAACGAAATTTCGCTACAATGAACGTTTCCTTTTACTACCATCTGCTCGTATAATGAACACCAAACTCATTTGAATGAAATTTAATCAAGATAATTTTTTCCAAGTTTGAAAGACCCGCCATATCACGCAAGCTGACAGGCTTTTGAATACACCAGCACCTCTCGTGGACAAAACGCACACCACTCACTCCTCTACCCTTCCCCACTCTTAGTTCAAAACAATATCAGGGTCCAGTACCAGGTCATCATCTCACGCTCAACAAGCCACCAAAACGCCCTGCAATGTCACCTAGCATTGCTAAGACCAGGAAGTCTCTTACTCTCGAAGTGAAGCTGGATATTATTCACAGACACGAGAGGCCAGAAAATTAATAGCATTGCTCGCCATCATGGCTTGACTCCATTTACTGTCTCTACTATTTTCAAGTCAGCAGACTCTATTAAGAAGGCGGGTGAGACTATATCTTTCTTGCAAGTTAAAAGATTCACCCAAACTCGTGATTCTGCAATGGAAAAATGTGGAAATGTGGTGCATAAGTTTTGTATGTGGTACAATGATGCACCCTTTGTTTACATTCCAAAGATTGCCAGCCAACGTCTTTCCCGCTCCACTTTCCCTCCCTTCATAAATCTATGATCATCAACATTATAAAGTTACTTACATACATACATCAGTGTACATTATAATGACTTAGTCTTAAATTAAACTGCTTAAATGTTTAACTTCATAATTTTTACTTTCATTAAACCTTTTACTGTACTATGATGCACTCTCACTTTGTTTACTCTCAATGGAAGTTCAAGTCAGGGGTCAAACTTGTTATATTTGGTTCGCTTAACGAACATTTTTTTTTAGGAACGTAACCCGTTCGTTACGCGGGGGTTGCCTGTATCTTCATCCATAACTAATACAGAAAGACTGGGTATTTCCATCATGCTAAACATCTGCAAGCAACATTTTCTTTTATCCCCTTCCCATCACCCACTACTGACATGAAACCAACCTAAAAAAACTAAAAATGAGCCAATGACATGATGAATTACCTTGAGGTGGCGAGAACAAGGCGGTGGGCCTGCACAAACTGCCCCTCAGCCACCAGTGTGCAGTCTGTCAGCTGGTTGTTGAGAAGGAGTCGCTCACACACAGAGAGGAAGCGCATCTCAGTGTTGCTGGAGCTCAGGTGAAGGTGGTTCATTTTCTTGGATCTGTGGACAAGACATTTTCAGCACATTGCTTCTTTCACTTGTATGTTACTAACCCTATACACTCAAAATATGGTCATTAGTCACACTATACACACACTACTGTAAGGCCAAAACAAAGGTAAGGTATCTGAGGGGACATATGAAAACTAAGATAAAAGATGGTGTTTAGATACCATACAACTACAGCTTTCTATTGAAGTAAAAAAAAACAAATAAATAAATAAATAAATAAATAAGTAAATAAATAAGTAAATAAATAAATAAATAAAAAATAAAGTAAAATAAAATAATAATAATAATAATAATAATAATAATAATAATAATAATAATGGGGCCGCCGTGGTACAGTGGAACCATGAATGCTTTGGGGTCCAAGTGATCTCCAAGGGCACAGGTTTGAATCCTGACAACGGTCTGAGTGTAGGTAGGCTTCCTTACTCAGGGTAATGGTTCCCTACTGGATGGGCTTCAGATAGGAGGTATCTAAAAAGGATACCTCCTGTACCTCATAAATTCCCATGAAAAGCCCACATGGTATAATAATAAAAAAGAAAGAAAGAAAGAAAGAAAAAATAAATAAATATATAAATAAAATAAATAAATAAATAAATAAAAAAAAGAAAGAAAGAAAGAAAGAAAGAAAGAGAAAGAAAAGAAAAGAAAAGCTAATAGAAGTAAAGCATAGATGAATTAAAGGAAAAATGTAGTTATCATGGCTACTGAGATATGTTCTGTGCACTAAAGCTAGATAAAATGACACAAACTTACTGGTCACCCTGCAGGTCCCCGAGTTTGAGCTGCGGGTGCTTTCCCCGAAGGTGGCGCAGCATGGAGGAGGTGTTGCCGTGCTTGGCCAGTTTCTCATCACAAATACGGCAGCTGACCTTGTCCGTGCCTTCCTCCTCAAAGTATTTCCACACAGTTGATCGTTTCTTCTTCACTGTTAGAAGGACACAGACTTAATTAAAGGCCAACTCACATAAGCAACTTGTGCCCCACCTTACTTGTATTCCTGCTCATCAAGACATTTGCTCCTTAATAATTGGCTAATTCTGTACCACTCTTTAGGGAACCAGCACTTAAGTGGGCCTTTTTTTAATACTATTTTGTTGCCTTTGGTTGGCTTCCCTCCTGTATAAAGAAGAAGAAGAAGAAGAAGAAGAAGAAGAAGAAGAAGAAGAAGAAGAAGAAGAAGAAAAATCTTAAGATATGCCCAACATTTTTTTAGCTCTTCCTAATCTACAATCCTTCTGCTTATGCTGTTACCCTATTTTCTCTGTTGGGTTCCTCTGGTCACAATCTCTTATCTGTATCTTACCTGAATCCAAGACACATGCCCCACAGGATAAACCACGTCACATAAACATACCATGGTGTTGAACAGAAAACCCAACATTTGAATCCTTGAATCCATGAGAAATTAATCTGAAGGGTTACGCTACTAATGGAAGAACAATGGGCATCCTTGAATCCACTCATCCACGCACCTGAGGCATCAATGGGCGGCAGCGACTCCACCACCTCCTCCGCCTGGGGCTCATCCATGGTCCAGGTGTCTTCATGGCCGCTGGGACCCTCAGTGTCCAGCAGGAGGCAGTGCATCAGCTCCGGGTGCTTGCCTCGGAGGTGCCGCAGCATCATGGAGGTGTTGCCGTGTTTGGTGAGGCGCTTGTGGCAGGTGCGGCACGACACCTTGTTCTCGCCCTCCTCCGCAAAGTGACGCCACACTGCTGAACGTTTCTTCTGCATCACACTGAGGGAAAGGTGACAGGTGGTGGTACACTAAGGGACAGTAAAGGTGACAGGTGGTGGTACACTGACAGATAGAAAAGGTGTTAGGTGGTGGTACACTGAGGAATAGTAAAGGTGGTGGCACACTGAGAAAAAATATAGGTGGCAGGTGGTGGTACACTGAAGGACAGTAAAGGTGACAGGTGGTGGTACACTGAGGGACAGTAAAGATGATAGGTGGTGGTACACTGAGGGACAGTAAAGGTGATAGGTGATGGTACATTGAGGAGTAATATGATGACCAGAAAGAACTACAACATATATGACAACAATGAATAAGGTAGAATATGAGAACAAGGAGGAGAAAGACTAGCAGCATTCAACGACAAACTTAATTAATCTACCTACTATAACTGAACCTGATATAAACCAAGATTCGTCAAGTAAGCCAGGGAATTGTGAATCAGCTAGATATAAACCAAAGGATGCGTCTTTCCTGGCTGCATTTTGTGTTCTTAGTCCAAAAGTAAATAATTATAAGCTATCTTAACAAAACAACAAAATTATCAGGATATATTGTTAACCCCTTCAGTACTGTGACAAATTTTCATATTAATTCTGGTTACTATTTAGTGATTTTCTATACACTGGTGGTCAGAGCCGAAGGCACGGTACCTGTGACATCTTATGAAGGAGATAAATGACACAAAAATTGTTTTAATCAGGGTATTCACCTAAACTAGTGATTGATAGGGTGCACTCGTGCCTTCTTGACCTTTTGAGTCTCCTGGGAAGTGAATCACCCAGGTGGTGGAGATACTGAGCGTCAATATTGTCCCATATGTCCTGAACAGCGGCTTGGAGGCGTGGGAGGGAGGAGGTATCTCTCCTTTAGCTTCAATTTTATGTACACCCAGGAATTTTTTATGGGGTTTAGGTCTGGGGAACTTGCGGGCCAAGGTTTTAAAAGGCTGACATTGCAGAAATCAAACCAGTCAACAATTAACTTTGCCGTATGGCACGGTGCACCATCTTGCATGAAGGTATCAGCATTGCACTTTTCCATACACTCATCTAACTCATCTAGAATTAGCTCAAAGTAGTTATTTTGGTTCATACAAACATTCTTAGGCAAAAACACTAATTTTTCAAGACCATAGTAAGAAAAACAACCCCACACCATCAAAGAATCTGGATTTTAATGTGTGTGTTGTGTAGCGTGGATCGTGACGGTTACTACCGGGTCTGCGGTACACATGGTTTTTCTGGTTGTCTGTAACCTGAAAGCTTGCCTCATCTGACCAACGTACCCTACGACACTTACCTAAGTCCCAATCTTTGTGCTGAGACACAAACTGCTTGCCTACTGTTAAGGTAATCATGACTGAAGCAAGGTTTTGAAACTGCGCGGCAATTCCGTTATCCCATGTCGCCTTTCACATATCTCCGCACACTCCTTTCACTCACCCCACCCAGCACAGAGGGTTCCTAGCCTAAAGTTCCTTGCTGTGTATGGGAGGGTTGGCCTAAAGCTGTCTTGAATAATGTTCAGAGTTCTCTGGCTCACACTGCGCTTACGCCCTTCAGGCTTGTAAGGTGGTGGCGTCTCTTCCTCCCTCACGATAAATTTTGGTCCAACGTTGAACAATTCTGAGACCTTTGCCAGTGTTCGCGGCAGTTTCTTGATTTGACTTATTCTCCCTCACTGAGGCACAAATGACTGAGATTTGGGCCTTACTAATTAGTTTCCTAGGTCCCATAATAGGTAGTAACAGGGCACAATGGTAAGCTCACGCATCCACAAAAAGGGCCCGTGAGGGAGGGTGAAAGAAAATTCAAATGCAATCACACGAACCACAGACGAATGTTGACTAAGGAAACATATCATCTACTTTGACAACTAGAGCTGCAGAGTTGTCAGATAGCAACATACAGCGAATCCCACCGTATGTTTAGGAGTTAAGAAGGGATGAATGAAATTTGGTCAGCGTGGAAGTTGTTGTCCCTTTCGCACCTTCCGCTCTGACCAGCAGTGTACAAGTATGGCCTTGAAACTTTGCCATTTGTTGAGTGGTTTAAAATTACCTATATGTCACCATGATACCCAGGTTCTAGGTGGTTACACCAAAGATGTGCTTTGGTGGTGATATGGGCCCTAATTTGGGTATCACCATAAATAAAATTGCCTGCGCCACTAAAGGGTGGAAGTTGAACAGCAGTTCCAATACTCTTCAAGTTACCTACAGGTGCTATAGAGCAAAAAAAAATAAATAAATAAATAAAATAAATAAATAAATGAATAAATAAATAAAAAATAAAAAAAAACCTGCTCATCACATTCATCCTGGGTGGTTTCAGTCCTTGTCTTTGCTTCATTTATTAACTTTATTTCTTGTGTGTGTGTGTGTGTGTGTGTGTGTGTGTGTGTGTGTGTGTGTGTGTGTGTGTGTGTACTGTACTGTACTTTGATTTGAGTAAAATGTTATAAAATTTTAAGTTTCTATGTATTGTGCCAAATAGATATACAAGTAGATTGATATTCACAAAAAATCATCCAAATTTTTTTTTTTAAATTACAAACCTTTTCTATACAAAAGCCTTTAACTAAATTTTATGTCACAAACAGTTACCTATAACCATAACCATCTAACAGTAACACCCCTATTCTGTCCTACTCTCTAATGCAAGAGTTAACCAGTAACTTCAGTTATTCATGTCTTTCCCTGGTAAACTCTGGAACTCCCTATTTGCTTCTGTATTTCCATCTTCCAACAACTTGACTTCCTTTCAGAGGGAAGTTTCAAGACATTTGTCCAAGACTTTTAGCTAACTATTTGAACTTTAAGGGAACTGGCAATCAAGTGGCCCTTTATTTATTTATTTATCCATTTCATTTATTACATTTTTTTTTGCCCTTGGCTGGCTTCCTTCCTTGCATGAAAAAAAAAAACAAGCCTCATTCTAACTCTAAGCACACCTAACCCAACATAAACAAAGGAGAAAACTAATTCTGCCAATGAATAAACACACTCAAGCCAAGGTACTAATCATAACCTTGGCCAATCCCAGGTTAAAAGAAGGTTTACCTGAGTGCACACCTGCCCACTGGTGTTATTCATTATGCTCAATTAAAAAAAAATCATGAGTCATTTTTTGCCCAAAACTCAGAACAAACAAACCTAGGAAAATATTACAGCCATCAACTATAACTAGACCTCTTAACTATAACTATTAGACCTCTTAACTATAACTATTAGTCCTCTTAACTATAACTAATAGTCCTCTTAACTATAACTAATAGTCCTCTTAACTATAACTACTAGACCCCTCAACTATAATTATTAGTCCCCTTCACTAAAACTATTAGTCCCAACTATATAACACAAACAGGCCTCAACTATAACCAATGCAGCCCTCAACTATAACTATTAGTCCCCTTAACTATAACTATTGGAGCCCTAAACTATAACTAATGCATCCCTCAACTGTAAATGCTCCAGCCCTCAACTATAACTATCAGACCCTTCAACTATAACTATTCCAGCCCTCAACTATAACTATTAGTCTCCTCAACTATAACTAATGCAGCCATCAACTATAAATATTAGACCCCTCAACTATAACTACTCCAGCCGTCAACTATAACTACCACAGCCCTCAACTATAAATACATCTCTATCCCACGGTTAATTAGCGCCACCTGCGGGCTTATCTGTTCAAAAAAAGACATGAATTAATGACAAAACTTTCCTTCACTCATAAATTCATCACCTACGAGGTTATAAGAAGCAAGCAAGCCAGCGACCCATACCCATCACCCCCCCATTACCCATAGGCCCATCCCCCATGTCCGGGACCCATGTCATTCCCCCCATGAGCCCCAAATTTCGGATAATCGAGGCCTATTTCAATATTAAATTTATACCAAACACTTGAATCGGAAAATGTGTTTCGTCCCTGTGCTCGAAACTGTCTCGGGCAAGATTCAGTTTTCTAATTCTCACCTAATGGAAGTGTCTCTGCTGCTCGCCACTTCACTCTCGAGCCCCCGCCAGGAGTCTCAGGTGTCACGAGGGTGTGTGTAGTAGAGCGGTGCACGAGGGAATAAAGCCTCAACAGTTCCTCCGACACTTCGCTGAAGACCCCGAGCAATAACAACAATGGCCGCCCGACAGTCTAAGTTTGCCGACCCGCTGCCGCTTTGGTTTGGAATACTTACTCAACTCTCTTTTACGCGTGGTTTTCTTATAATGAATATAATTAATGATATATTGTTGTTTTTCAATTCCTTATATTGTTTTACTTTTATATAATTGCTACTTGATGTTATTATTTTATCGTGCTTATAAAAAAAAGGTGTACATATTAGCTAATACGTAGTACATTACCTACCTAGGTGTTACATTAACTTTTTTTTACTTCCAATGTGTTCTGCGACGTTATAATAGTAAAAGTTTTCCATATTAAGAATGACTGATTGAAAAGTTTATTGTCGTATGCGGAAGTATAACAACAGAGGGAGGAAGGAGCCTACCAGCATTGCCGCGGGCATAAGATACAAAACAATACACAAATTACACGAAGAAAGTTACACGACAAAACTTTTTAAAGGCTTTGGAAATAAAATTAATATTCAGCTATCAAAGGACGACCAGAAGGACTGACCAATGAAGAGTGGGCAACACACACACACACACACACACACCTTTATTACCAAGGGACAAACTACACGAGAAGCTATTCTTGAGTCCAATATCCGTGAGTTTGGCAGAGTTCAGAAGCCAGGAAACGAGCACAGGTACAGAGATGTTAAGTGTCTGCCATACGTGTCACCATGTACACTGTTCACACAATGATGTCCATCGAGACTACCAGTGTGGCAGCAGTGCACCAGCTCAGCACTTATATTACTACTTACATGGTGCTTAATTTTCCTCCTGACATAACTCATGGTGTACTGTGAGCATGAGGTCACTGTCTCGTCCTGAAGGCCACGCTGGACCAGGCTGTCTGCCCCTTCATTAGGCTGGCCAAGGTTGTCCATTGTTGTGCTCTAAGCTTAATTAATTTCGTCAACTGTCATTTCGTTTTCTTTTTCCGCATGTTTGATATTTATATTGCTATTGTAGTATATGGTTAGTTTATCCAATCTAATCACATAATTATTTATTTATTCATTTATTATTTTCTTGTGATGGACCAATTGTAGTCATTGTTTAAACTGACTATAAACATACCACATGAACGCACCTGTATGTTTATGTAGTGCATGCTGCTGTGGTCAGTAAAATAACGATAAAATCCAGGTGAGAAGGTATCAAGGTGAAGTGGACCGACGCATCAGCAAACCTTGGCTACTCTCTGGTTGATGAGCGCTGCCTGGCTGTTCATTGACGCCCAGAGTAAACTTGCTCACTACGTACTTGGAATAAACAAGCTTAGGTCAAGGTAACCATCACTATTGCACCCCAATCACCTGCTTGATTAGTTTCACCTGAGATATTATATAATAACAAGGAATTAAAAAACCTACAAATAAATTAACAAACCTTCCCAAACTCAAACACTGCAAACTTCCGATGATATGAAGAAAAGCAAGCAAACGGCTGACCCCCCCCTGCCCCATCCCCCACTACCTTCCCATACTTCATTCCTCATGTTGATTATAATGTGTGTGAGATTCACCACCACAGTCGTCTGCTGGTCACTCAGCCAGCCTTCCCATTACGGAGTGGATCAAGCTCAGAGCTCAAAGACCGATCTTCGGGTAGGACTGGTGAGACCACAACACACTCCACACACCGGGAAAGCGAGGCCACAACCCCTCGAGTTACATATCTTACCTATTTACTGCTAGGTGAACAGGGGCTATACATAAAGGCTTGTCCATTTGCCTCACCGCGCCCGGGATTCGAACCTGAGCCTTTTCGGTTGTGAGTCGAGTGTGCTAACCACTACACTACGCGGTGTGTGTGTGTGTGTGTGTAATTCACCTCGGTTGCTTGCTGGTCACCCAGCCAGTCTTCCCCATTACGGAGCGAGCTCACAGCTCATAGACCGATCTTCGGATAGGACTGAGACCACAACACACTCCACACACCGGGAAAGCGAGGCCACAACCCCTCGAATTACATCCCGTACCTATTTACTGCTAGGTGAACAGGGGCTACACATTTAAGAGGCTTGCCCATTTGCCTCGCCGCCTCCGGGACTCGAACCCGGACCCTCTCGAGTGTGAGTCAAGCGTGCTAACCACTACACTACGTGTGTGTGTGTGTGTGTGTGTGTGTGTGTGTGTGTGTGTGTGTGTGTGTGTGTGTGTGTGTGTGTGTGTGTGTGTGCAGTATAATAATATAAATCATAGTCTACTTATGTAAATGTGACTGATGTTATTTGCGTACTAAACTAATGAAATCAAATTCCACACTACTCACTGGCTCATCCTTTTCTCCAGAAGAGGAAAGGAGGAAAGAAGACGTGTGGAGATAAAGAGAGAGAGGATGT
Source organism: Portunus trituberculatus (assembly GCF_017591435.1). Classification (NCBI taxonomy): domain Eukaryota; kingdom Metazoa; phylum Arthropoda; class Malacostraca; order Decapoda; family Portunidae; genus Portunus; species Portunus trituberculatus. The sequence goes on from NC_059288.1 coordinate 3,140,769, forward strand.
GAGAAGGTAAGTAAATAGAGCGAGGATGAGATGGGGAAGTAGGGGGAGGAGGCGCAGATGTATCAAGGACGAGACGGGGGCCAGCTGTTTACCTTGGAATCCTGTTCAGCGTCCGTCTCATGAGGACACACCCCGTCCTACTTGGTTATAGTTAAGAGCTAAGGAACACAAAGGAAGCCACAAGTAGCCAGCAATCCTACAACTTTCTTTTAGTGTGTGTGTGTGTGTGTGTGTGTGTGTGTGTGTGTGTGTGTGTGTGTGTGTGTGTGTGTGTGTGTGTGTGTGTGTGTGTGTGTGTGACATTTCACACGAATGATATGGGAAAGTGTAAAATCAAAGCAATTAAGAACAAAAGAACGTAAGAATATAATGTAAGCTTCGGGAACCCATCAGGTGGCAGTCCTTCTTTGAAACCTACTTACCTGTTTCCACCTGGCATAGTCTTCCATGAATTTGTCTTGTTCCCTTAAAGTTCCCTAACGATTCGACACCATCAGTCCGTTACTGAGTCTATTCCATTAATTCTTGTTTGGTATGCGATCTATACATGTTTCATTTATTCATTATGGCTCAAATAAAACATTCTACATATACATATTCATACAAAATTATAATAATAACAATAATAAACACATCAACAGTCATGAAATAAAGAAGCAATGAACATACTTAGAGGCAGAGCTAATACTTGGATTACGAATACTATTAGAATTACATTACAGCGTCAATGAAACGGCTCACATTGCGTCTATCACAAGAAATTTGGGAGTTTAAGAAATAATAACACCATTTCACATTAACTGTACAGCTGGATACATCAAATGAGTTATGCACTATGTAAACCAAAATAATGAAAACGAATTTCGATGTTACGATATATGAATAAATAAATAGCTAAATAACGATGATTACGACGCGAGTGACGAATATAACGACGCGATTCCACGATAACGATGAGAGTTCCCACGATGAGATTCTATTATGATAACGATGCGATTCCAGTTTCCACGATAACGGTAAGAGTTTACACGATAACGATACGATTTTCTATAATAAAGATGCGATTCCAGTTTCCACGATAAAGATAAGAGTTCCCGCGATAACGATACGAGTTTCCACCATAACAATGCGATTCCACGATAACGATAAGTTTCCACGATAACGATGCAATTCCAGTTTCCAAGATAACGATGCGATTTGAGTTTCCTCGATAACGATACGGTTCCAGAAAAACGATACGAGTTTCCACTATAACGATGCGATTCCAGTTTCCACGATAACGATGCAATTCCATCCACGGTAACAATGCGAGTTGCCACCGTAACAGTGCGAGTTTCCACGATAATGATGTGGGCGTAGTGATACCTGTACGCCATTTAAGTCTATCTCTCACACAGGTACCAGGACGTATTTGAGTATTTGAGTGGCACAAGAACATGACTAACAAAATCTTTATAACATGCAAGGGTTCCTCCTGGTCACATCAATTAATGTTACCATCCTTTATCTGTGATGACTGAAATGATACGTGTTTCTTGTACGTCAATCAGCATTAAATGAAAAGTTCGAAATCAAATATGGTAGTTTATGGAGAAAGGTTCGATTACCGTTTTCCTGAGGTGACCGTACAGCAGCAGCACGTAGCCCACTGCAGGGCTGAGGCTGCACAACGGGGTGGACAGCAAGCCCGGGTGTGGGCTGATAGGCAAAGAGCGGGAAGGCGGCGATGTTGGCCATACATTTGCAGGCAAATTCCTCGCGTGCAAGTTTCAGACTGGCTGTTCTCCCCCCCAGCCAGTTCCTTGCATGCAAGTTCGATGGCCATCATCCTTTCGTAAGGAATGTTCCTCACTCTGTACTTATCCCTTCAGTCATTCTTCTTTGTACTTATTTTAATAAAGCTACAGTATATCCTTCCTGTAATGGGGCCATGTTACATGTACAGCACAACAGACGAGCGCCAAATAAAACTCTAATATTACTTCGGGACTTCTACTTTTAACACCTACAAATCAATCCTCATCGCTCCCTCATGTACTTTATTTCTGGCCTCTATGCACCGCTTCCTCTGACGGAGATCACAACGAACTTACTTAAGCTCCAAAATCTTTTTCGTTCTGATCTTGCCACAGTCTCATTGTTAGCTGTATGGGTTTCATGAACACTTATACCTTAAGAACCATATATAATTAAGCCAAAAGAGCACTCACGACACTCATCAACATTCATAAATTAACTGAAGCCACCTGCATCTATTTGCGCCTCTGCGATAGCACAGGTAGATACATAAAGTCATCACGTCACCACCATGAAGTTTCTAAAAAAATCTAAGAGGGATGGGAGGGATCAACTTGCTAAAACGCAGCATCTTTTAGAGTTTCAGGGCAGTATGATGGACAACTAATTACTGTGTATTTCTACTTAATCACAGTCTATCTAGTGAGATTAATGTTTACTGTGCTGCCAGCGTTGGTCTATAGAATTATTTCGAAACTGAGAACTAGGGAGCGAAGAGACAAGCTGGCAACCTCACCGCACTTTCACTTCCTACGGATTTCTTTCTTGCCGTTCAGTACTGCATTGAGATCTCGCACGGGGAGTCGTGTGGCCGCGCCCGAGACCCATTCCTCAACATGCTCAAGTCACCTCTTCTCTTAGCCTCCCCAGTGTTCAGCGTATGAGTGACGAGCGCGATAAAACAAGAAAACAAAGAAAATGAGAAGTATTGTGGATATATAGAAGCGGAAATACTTTAAAATTCACCAATATGCCAAGGCCGCGAGGTGGTGGTAGTGGTGGTGATGGTGTTTGGGTGTGTGTGGTGGTGATGACACTTACGGTGCTATGGGGGACTAGTGAAGTGACAGCAGAACCAAAATTTGAATGTCCACCCACAACCAAGTATTTCTTCCCTTGTAACTGCACGGGAGGGGGAGAGAGAGGTATATATATAAGCTGCGATAACACGAATCTCGCCTCTATAGCAGTGGGCCTCGCTAACATCAGGCTGCCAGTGGAGGAGCTTCGCATGAATAAATGTCACTTCAAGAAGCTGTACGGCGATGTATTCAACAACGTCCTTCTCATTAATCTGGTGATCGAGGACACGCCCTTGGAGGAAATAGGAAAAGATGTGTTCAGGCCAATCAGTGACACTCTCACTGTGCTCAAGATCCACAGGGCGCCCATCACCACTGTGCCCACGGCCGCCCTCTCACACCTCAAGGAACTGAAGGTGAGGGAAGCGTCTTTATATGTGTGTCTATTGATTCTTAGATGAAGTGTTGAAATGCTCAGTTTTCTTATCTTTAATTTTTCAACGTGGAAATCAAAGTGACAATTAATGAAAAAGCAAATATAATATCGGCATTAATTTGATATATTAAAATGATTAAATGATTAGTAAGTAAAGCAGTTTATTTTCATTTATTTATCTTTTTAATATGATAAAGTATTTGAATGATGTTAAGCTCTCCCTCCCTCAAATTTAAAGAAAAGTATAAATTACGTGAGAAACAACAGTGGAACCTAAAAAAATCGTAGAAATAAACTCCGTAATGTAAGCCAAATAGAACATAAATAGCGAGAGTGCAGGTAATACTAAGTACAGTACAACACACACACACACACACACACGGATGAATCAAAAGTCCTTGAACTCTAACCTTTGATCACTCCAACTCATTACTTCCCGCTTGTCCCGTTACAATTATCCTCTCTTCCACTGCCACTCCCCAGCCAGCATGTCCGCACCTCTCCCCACAGCTATAATATTGATCTCTCTCCACCACTGCCACTCATCTCCCAAACACGACCTCACCTCTTTCCTTCTACCTCACCTTATACATATCCCTGTTCCAGTTTGATCTTATATATGTTTCACCATCCAGTATGTTTATTCTATTGCACACACACACACACACACACACACACACACACACACACACACACACACTAGTAATTATTTTTTATTTAGTGTCGATATATTTGTTTATGATTAGCGACTCACGGAACAGGATCTTTTCACCCAGTTTTGGCTCAGGGTCCGTATTCAGAAAAGCTTTGCTCTGTCACCACGACTATTTTCACAGGCCACAGAGATGAATAGCGGGATTCTCAAGAGTGTTTCTTCAGTAAATAATGTAGAAATCTTGTCACTCTGCCTCTAACACCGTAAAAAAAATACCTAAAAACTTGTGTACACTGAAATAAAACCTGAAATAATGGAGATGAAGTACAGAAGTCTTTCAGAATACGAGCACAGACACGTACTTTGAAGAAATCTACCCTATTCTCTCACACAGTCAATTGAAACCAGATCTCAACTCACGTATTCTTGACCTTTTTCTTTTTCCCTTTGCCTCCTCAGCTGCTGGAAATCACGCAAGCCAACCTGACCACAATACCCTCCGCCGCCTTCGCTGGACTGAAAAACCTCGTTATCCTTACCCTGAGTAACTGCAGTCTGAATAATATACACAAGAATTCTCTGCAGGTATGTATTGAGAGAGAGAGAGAGAGAGAGAGAGAGAGAGAGAGAGAGACTTCTTTTTCTTAATTTTAGATAACAATATACTCTCGTATTTCAAGCTTTTAATTGTTTGTATTATCTCCTTTAGAAATTCACGGTCTGGCTTTTTAACCTACAGCTATAGAAGATATCACGAGTTAATTAATGTCTCGCCTGTTAGATGCTTGTATTGTCGTAATTTGTGTGAAAAAACAATAATAATGAATGATAAATAATAAATAAATAAATAATAAACAATGATATCTTTTCATACACTTAACCCCTTCAATACTGAGGACACATTTTTACCTTGAGATTTGTGTGCGATTAGACCATTTTATTGACATTAGGAACGGTCTATGGAGGTCAGAAGATTAATGGTCAGAATCTTCACTATCTTAATCCCTCACATGAGTTTCTGAAGGTGTATAAAATCACTAAATAGTACGCAGGTGAATATGGAAACGCATTATAGCACTGAAGGGGTTAAGATCAAAATATTGTCATTATTTATAAAAAAAAAAAAAAAAAATAATAAGACGTGGACAACTTTGAATCTCACAATTTATGAATACCGTTTTATATACTTAAGATCAACATATTTTTTTTCACTCCTTTCTGTATGTTAGATATTTGTTATACGTACAGCATCATTCATTCAGTCAGTCATACAATCCTAAATATTTCTCCTGACTCATCTATTCAACTTCCTTAGGGCCTCACCAACCTGAAGAAGATCAACCTGAGCTACAACAACCTGAAGAATGTCCCCAATGGAGTGTTCAGGGGCAAGAGGCAGATGAAGGTGCTCGATCTGGCTCACAACAAGTTTAACAAGCTGGATTCAAAGTACTTCCAGGTATAGCAGACTGAAAAGTGTTACATTGGTGGTGGTGGTAGTAGTAGTAGTAGTAGTAGTAGTAGTAGTAGTAGTAGTAGCAGTAGCAGTTGTAGAAGTAGCAACAACAATGATAAAGATGATGATAACAATAATAATAGTAATAATAATAATAATAATAATAATAATAATAATAATAATAATAATAATAATAATAACAACAACAGCAATATAACTAATTCTCTCCACTACACCCAACAATTGTTCTTCATTTAATAACGACAGTAACAATACCACTTCTCCATTTCACACTCTAATTAATCACCACTCTTACCTTTCACCTTCAAATTCTGAGCAATAGCACCACAGCACATACATTCTACACTTTTTACTTCTTACCTTTATTTTATCTCCAAGTTGCCTTCCTCTATCTGATCCAATGACACTCTTCACAGGATATCAACCTTTATTTTCTCTCCTAGTTGCCTTCCTCCATCTCATCCCATGTATCTCTTCACAGGATATCAATCAGCTGACGTGGTGCAACATGTCACACAACGAAATCAAGAACTTTGGCAGGAACCCCTTTGCCCGCAACCAGGTCCTCGGGTGGCTGTCCCTCTCCCACAATCAGCTCACGAAGATTGACGCCCGCACCTTCAGATCCATGCGTTTCATGCGCCGTCTTTACCTGAGTGACAACAATATTACATCGGTTAGTGTGTGTGTGTGTGTGTGTGTTTTATTTTTCTTATCTAATTTATTTTTACAGGATCAACTTAAGCTTATAGTGTCCTATCTTTTTGTTATTTTTTCATATTTATATTCGCAGTACGTATGTTCCTTGTATATACACAATTTCTTCAGCCAATGTAGATATTCCAAAGGCTGATTGCTCTGTAAGGAAAACCATATATTTCCACATTTTTCTTTGTTCTTCTTTTATACAATTTTTATTCTGTCTTCTTAGTGTTGATGTGTATGTGTGAATGTGTGTGCCTTATCAAGTTACATTTATTTATAGTCCAAAGCCTATTAATTCTTCATCTTGTTCTCTATTCCAAGTACTTTTTATGTTTCTTTGTGTGAGGCGCTTTTTGTATGTCACGCTACACCTTCCCTTTCTTGTGCCCATCTCTCTTTTTGTCACAAGAATAATATATGATTTCTTTTTTGTTTCTCTTTGATTCTTTTCCATACTTATTTTGTAATGAACGTCTCACTCTGTCCAATTCTATTGCAGCAGTTTTTGCCTCACACTTTCCTCTTCCTTTCAGGTTGGCCGCGGTGCCTTCGGAAACATTCGGAGGATAGCCACAATTGACCTTGCACGGAACCAGCTGCCAGCTGTGGACGGAAGAATCTTTGTGGACTTTGAGTTTTGTGAAGAAATCAACTTAGCAGAAAACAAGATACGAACTATAAAGAGTAATGCCTTTGTCAACTTGTTCCTAGTAGCTGTCAACATAAGTCACAACCAGATCGACACAATAGAGCCAGATGCATTTGTCAATACTAGGAACATCACTATACTTGACCTCTCGTATAACAACATCAGCAAGATACCCAAGGAATCTTTCCCGGGAGAATACAGTTACATGACAGACTTACGGTTACAGTTTAATAACATCTCCACGCTGGCAGATGTTCCCTTCCACTTCTCAGGTGTGAAGATCGTTAACCTCACCTATAACAGACTTGAGCACATCCCCAGAAGAACGTTTCCAAAGTTATATGAACTTCACACACTCGATTTCAGCCATAATCGACTAAATAAGATAGACAGAAGTGTGTTTTCCAACCTCTACTCTATCCGGCAAATGGATTTCAGCTACAACAACATGACAACTCTCTTTGGAAGCATCTTTGGCACCCTTCCAACACTTCTCAAACTGGACATATCACATAATAGGATAAACAGAATCGCTCGTGCCATGTTTGCAAACCTGGTGTCTCTTCGGGAGCTTTTCCTGAACAACAATGAGATAAGTACCATTCCTTTGATCCCACAGTCCCTCAATTACCTCCACCTGTCCCACAACAATCTCTCCAGCCTTCCATCAGCACACACTTGGCCTCAGATGAACGCTCTTCTTTACCTGGATCTGGATGATAATGAACTTGGTGACACTCTGGAATCTGGCTCCTTCCGTAACCTGAACTCTCTGCGATACTTGAAACTACGTAATAACTCCATCACAACTCCCCCTTGGCAGGCATTTGCAGAGCTACAGACCATCCAGTATTTGTATCTTGACCACAATAAGATACAGAATTTAACCCGGGGTGCCTTTGGTCGTCTCCCAGTGGTGTTTGAGTTGTCTCTATCGCATAATGGCATGAGGAACATAAGTAAGCAATCATTTGAGGGCCTACTGCAGCTACTAATGCTTAATCTCTCCAGCAATGCCCTCTATCATATCCCCAATGAAGCATTCCGAGGGTGTGTCTCTATGCAGTCCATTGATCTGTCTCATAATTTCCTGAAAAAGATTGACAATGAAACAAATGGACTCCTGGATGACCTGCTCTCCATCCGCCACATCAACGTCTCACACAACCAGTTCGGCACAGTGTCCAAGAAAATGTTCCCATACCACAAATGGATCCCGTACAATGTTCAAACAGTCGACATGAGCTACAACATGATGCCCGTGCTACACAAGAACCTCCTCATTGGGTTACAGAACGTGAAAAAACTCAATATCTCACACAATATCGTCAACATCATTCGTCCAAGTGTCATTGGTAACCTGACCTATCTGGAGGTTCTGGATCTCTCTTATAATGACCTTGAAGCCCTAGGGAACAGTGTGTTTGGGAGAGGGAAATCCCTACGTGAGGTGCATCTACAGCACAACCATCTCATCTCCATCCCAGCACCTGTCTTCATGTCCAACGAGAACCTTACCTACCTGGATGTACGAAATAACAACCTTCACGTTTACTATGAAATATTTGTTCCTCGAGTGATCAACGGAACAAGGATCAGATATTCGGAGAACCCAGTGGAGTGTGACTGTACCCTCCGCAGAGTGAGAGCCTGGCTGGACACCTGGCTTGGCTCTGAGAAGTGGCAGGATATAGTGTGTGCAAGCCCTCTGCATCTCACTGGTCGGTCGTTACCCTCAATATCAGAGGAGGAGTTGAGGTGCAATGATGACCGTCGAGCCAGTGATCTATACCAGGTGAGTAACACATCTTTATTTACCTTCTTTCAAATTAATCTTTCCTTATATTTTCCCCACTTAGTATTATTTTTGTTAAATTTACTATATAATTGTGTTATATTCCTCCATTCTGAAGTCTCTCTTAAGAGTACGCTCTACTTTCAAGCAATTCTTCTATACTAATGCCTCTCCATTCTTTTTTTCACATTTACCTTTAGTTGGTGTAAACATTTTTCTAAACCTGTATGACAATTAATCCATTTAATTTCACATTTATCATCTTCAGTAACTTTTGACATCCTTGAAAAAATCTAAACTCTTTTTTAATCTACCACAGCATCTCATTCACCTCAACCAGTCTCTCAACACTATTCCAACCACACAGGTCAACCCAGACATACGCTTTCGGCTGTCAGGACATAACCCAGACCAGATGGAGAAGCTGGATGTGTCCTGGTATGTCACCACCCAGGAGGACGTTGGTGGCTTCAATGTGACTGTGTACAACATGACCTCTGGCAAGAATATCGCCTCCAGCGTCCTCTCCTACTCCAGCAGACGGGAGAAATTTTCCGAAGTGCCAAGAGGAAGGTGAGTGTTGAGTCGATACATAGACTCCTTCATAGATAGACAAAAAGACACACAAGTAAAGATAGAGAGGGACACAAATTGATGCATATATGTATATTTTCAAACATTCTAAAACCTGCAGTGCCTTCTATTCCAAGAAATCAGGTAAATTTTCTGAAGTGCCAAGTGAGTGTTGAGAGAGAGAGTTGACAAGTAGATTCACTCATAGACAAGCAAACAGACATAGAAACAAAGATAGATATGCATACATACATATATATCTTTAAACATTCTGAAACGCAGTGTCCTCTCCTACTCCAAAGTGCCTATATAGTGAGTGTTAAAAGAGGGTTAACTTCAAGACTGAGAGAAAAAAAAAGACAAATGGCTGCATACAAAGATACTTTAAACCATCCATAACGTTAAACCCTTCCATCATCTTTACAGGTACAGAGTTTGCATTGGCACCCACGACTCCCTTCAGAAAAAACGTGCCCTCCAGCCAGCCCAGTGTCATGGTTTCTTCGTCAGCCAAGCCCACACACACCACACCCACTCCATCCCTGCCATGATTCTTGCCCTTGTGCTTCCATTATTACTGATGCGATGATTATATTTTCCCTCCTATCCCATTCTTCTCTTCCCCAATGTTTCAGTAATTTCTTGGAATGTATTTTGTTACTGCTGTTAGAAATTAGTATTCCACACAACCTAAGGGGAATTTAATAAAAAGATAATGTGAATAAGAAATTTATAGGAGAAACCGGTAAATTAAATTAATCACCAGACTCTTACCCGGCAGTTATGGCTGGGAGCACTCACCCCCACATTTCAGTGTTCCAGCTGCCAATGAATAGCTAGCTAGCTACAGGACCTGCAACCTCTAAGCTAACATTAACAGCTAAAACCTTATCTGGCTTTCAATACGGTGGGAGTATCGAGTCTAGCGGGATCAAGTTCTCCTGCACGTGGTAGCTTTTGTGTAGTCAAGAGGACGAGCGGTGATGTTAATGCCTTGGCAGTTGGGAAGAGAGTGTGCGCCAGCGCACTAGCCGACCCCAAAATGTTGCCAAGTTTTATGAATAAATTATGGTAATTAGGCCTAATTGATGATGAAACTTCAGAGTTTTGCGTATCTATGGTTTGTAGGCATACTTATATAAGTAGAAATAGGGTTTACATAGCATTTCGTTACATACTGGGTATAAAATAGAAAATAATTGCTGTATAAACATAAAATACATAATTTGACGTATTTGGCGGCCATCTTGAAAAATGGGACTTACGGGACAAATTTGAGATGGCACTATATCTAAATCTTAAAAGTATGTATACTTTTAAGCCAATTTTCATGCTTTTAACCCAAAATGCACAATTCTTACTAATTTTCTACATAAGGCCCCCCACTATTTAATGGCTTAAATGTTTATCATAATTTTATTTTAATATATATAAATGGAATAACCCGAGGGAAGCAACGATTTGCCATCAGTAAATTGATTTATTCATCCTTTATTTCAAGGTTAATTCCAACACTGCTAAAGTGAATGCCACTAGAGCAGTGTTTCTTAACGTGGGCCATATGCACCCCCCTCCCCTGAGGGCTATGAGAAATTTTCAGGGGCCACATAGCAAAATTAGGAAAATAGGGATGCCAGGGGTGGGGAGAGCAAAGGGGGTCATACAACTTCCTACGTTTGCGTTGCTCATATAAGCTTAATATTTTCATATTTGTTTTATGTCAGCGTCTTTTTTTTGCTGCAATCCTGCTGGTAACATTCACTTCCCATGAGTTGGCAACCCTGGATCCAGGATTGCTATGTTCATGGTACAATAACGAGAGTTGTTATTGTACCATGGCTTTTACGGTTATTTTGTCCCATTTTGGTCCGTTTGTCCTGCAATTTTCCTGAAAAATGACAGACTTAATCTGCTACTTTTACTTCCCAAGATGTAGTAAGTTGGGAGGGGGGGAGAGCAACGAGGACTCAAATTAGCTTGGAGGGGGCCAGTGGCGATAAAAGGTTGAGAAAGCCTGCACTACAGTCTGTTTTATAAAGGGAAGAGAAGGAGGGTCAGTAGGGAAAGACTCGTCCATTTACTTAATCTTATTTTCATGGCAACTATATAACTTTTCCTTTTTTTTCCCCCATTTCTAACTCAACTGTGATATACGTTAATTTTTTTTTTTCCATTTCCATTTTTTCTTCAGAAGGATCAATGTAATGCCACAACTCTGCATGTAAATTATTACCATTATTTGTAAACCAATACCAAAATCAAGGGAAAAACAAAATAGAATGAAGTTTTATAATGACCGAGGATTATGACACGCTTATTTTGATTAATACAGTATACATCATGTAGTACCATTCCATATTCTATACAATTCTATTCACATACATTACTATAGATCATATTGTACACTATATAGATACATATTTCTTTATACATATGTACATTTCTCATACACACACATGTTCATTTTTATATAAAGGCGATTTCAAAGTTGTGTTTCATTGTATACTGACCTTTGTGACGATATGGCGTGAGGGGAGGGGAGTGAAGAACAAAAGGAAGAATGAAACAAACGGTAAGTAAGTAATAAAGAAAGAGAGAGAGAGAGAGAGAGAGAGAAATTGATGCGGAATAAAATGTGGGGAAAGAAATTATCTCTCTCTCTCTCTCTCTCTCTCTCTCTCTCTCTCTCTCTCTCTCGTTCAACACAGGTACATGCAACATATATCCGACGAAAGACACGAATACGAAAAAAAAAAAAAAAAACATGAGACCAAAAACGAAGCGCAATAAATCAAACGAGAATCTGATCAGCATAAAAAAAAAAAAAAAAAATACACACCAGAATAAACAAAGATAAACAAGAGGATGGACAGACAATTGACAATCAGCATTCATAAGACAGCGAATACTCCTGGAAAACATGTGCCTATCGCCTACTTATTCACGGGCATGCTTGTTAATATGATGAGACGCGTGCTTATGGGGGTGAGTGTGGGTGAGGCGGATGGGTAAGCGTGGATGAGAGGGATGGGTGAGTGTGGGTGAGAGGAATGGATATAATGGATGAAGGGACAAGAAGGAGGAGAAATGATGCTAGTAACTTGTGTAACGTGGGAGAGAGAGAGAGAGAGAGAGAGAGAGAGAGAGAGACACACACACACACACACACACACACAGATAAGTGTGTTCACCACGGTCGTCTGCTGGTTACCCAGCCAGCCTTTCCCCTACGGAAAGAGCTCAGAGCTCGTAGTGACCGATCTTCGGGTAGGACTGAGACCACATAACACACAACACACCAGGAACACACCAGGAAAGCGAAGCCACAACCCCTCGAGTTACATCCCGTACCTATTTACTGCTAGGTGAACACACCCCACACATTAAGAGGCTTGCCCATTTGCCTCGCTGCTTCCCGGGACTTGATTCCGGGCCGTCTCGATTGTGAGTCGAGCGTGCTAACCACAACACTACGCAATGTGTCTGTCTGTAATTCACTTCGGTCGCCTGCTGGTCACCCAGCCAGTCTTCCCATTACGGAGCGAGCTCAGAGCTCATAGACCGATCTTCGGGTAGGACTGAGACCACAACACACTCCACACACCGGGAAAGCGAAACCACAACCCCTCGAGTTACATCCCGTACCTATTTATTGCTAGGTGAACACACCCCACACATTAAGAGGCTTGCCCATTTGCCTCGCCGCGCCGGGACTCGAACCCGGCCCTCTCGATTGTGAGTCGAGCGTGCTAACCACTACACTACGCGGTGTGTGTGTGTGTGTGTGTGTGTGTGTGTGTGTGTGTGTGTGTGTGTGTGTGTGTGTGTGTGTGTGTGTGTGTGTGTGTGTGTGTGTGTGTGTGAGTAAACCACAACCACTTTATAAACCTACAGAAAAACCTGATAATTTTTAAATACAGAACATAAGAAAACTGGATTCACTTCTACAAACCAATTATACGTATGTGGGTGCACAGACAGACAGACATACAGATGGGCACGTATAATAGAGCAAGGAGGTCTCGAAAGCAGGCAGGCAGACAGACAGATAGACAGGTAAGCGAGGCAGGTGAGTGGGTGGGTGGGTAGGTGAGTGGATTGAGGGTGGGTGGGAGGGACGCGGCGTGAGGGAGGGAAGAAAATAACCAGGTCTCACAGTTCCCTCTGCCCCGCCGTCGCCTTCAGACACCAGGTAAGATACTCCTCCTCCTCCTCCTCCTCCTCCTCCTCCTCCTCCTCCTCCTCCTCCTCCTTTCTCCCCTTCAACGGCATCATACTGGATAACACATAATAATCTGATGGGGTTCATTCTTTCCGTGTCATTTTGCTGTCCTAATCCTTTTCTTTTTTATTATTCTTTAACTTCTTACTTATGTTTATTTCCATTTGTTCTTCGACTTTTTCATATATTATTTCTCTATTTTTTTTTTGTGCTGCTTCGATGTTCTCACAATCCTCATTTCTTTTTTTTTTTTTTTTTTTTTTTCATTATCTTTATTTCAATTTGCTCTTTAACTTTCTAAATAATACTTCTATATTTTTCCTGTGTTCTTTTGATGTCCTCTTAATCCTCCTTATGTTTTCTTTCTTTCTTTTTTTTTTTTTTTTTTACTCCTTCCTCATCTTTATTTCCATTTGCTCTTCAACTTTCCAATGTTTCTCTACTTTCCAAACATCAAACGGAATGACATACAACAAATCTGACGCCAGTTACTCTCCATTGTGTTATTTTGCAGTTCTCCTTCTTGTTATCCCGAATTCTTAAAAAAAAAACACCTCCCCTTTCTGCCTTATCTATTCTCATTTGCTCCTTTCCAACTTTTCAAATAATGCTTCTCTTTTTTGGTGTTCTTCATTAATTGTCTAAAATATATATATCGCTTTTTTTTTCCTAATTCATTCCTTCGTGAGTCTAATAGTTTAACATTAATTCTCATTTGCTTCCCTACTGCACTGAAGAATATATATCATCTTTCCTCCTCTTTTTATCATTTACTTTCATCTTTCACACAACATATTTCTATTCGTATTATGTCCAATTCTTTTTTTTTATCTCATATGTCCAATAATAGTCTGACAAGTATTTCTTTTCTGTTTTTTTGTATTAAATCAAACTCTAAATA
>NC_059288.1:3162500-3180000 GCF_017591435.1 Portunus trituberculatus
TTGATAACACCGGTAAAAGTCAAATCTCGACAGCCGGACCATTACGCAAACTCCGAGGAAATAAAGCAAAACAATCCAAACACAAAGAGAGCACAGAACACAGCCCCGAACACGGAACCTTTGCCCTTATCCCCTACACGATCGAACATCAATAACGCCAGACGATGACACACACACACACCAGCCAGCGTCAGCGTCCCCTCGCAAAGAAACATCAATGACGGTACAAAGTAATCGATATAACGCGAGACATGGCCAGGGTACAGCAGTCACGCGGTCCTTGCCTGTCTGACATCCCCGCCGGATGCCGAGGACAGAAGGACACGCCCCTATAACACTTAATTGTCAAGCTGCCTCAGTCCTCAGAAACACGCTGACAGCTGGAGCCTGAAAAATGGCTCGAGGGGCTGTCCACTTTATATAGAATTTTATACTCCGTTTTTAATGTTATACGGTTGACGTTCAGGTAATGTGTGAAGGAGTGTCTTGGCTACATACTGTGAGAGAATAAGTTGCCTAGATGGGAAAATGAGAGAGAAACGAGTGAAACAAAAAAGGCGTGTAAGCGAAGTGGTGAAAGTCGGCAAAAATACGCTGAGAAAACAACAACTATGAATCGAATGTTCAACTTGGTTCTTGACACTGGAAAGTCGACGTTGTGGTAACATGTGAAGGAATGCTGTGTCTGTGTACTGACTGGAAAAGTGAGGAAGAAATCAGAAAAAGAGAAGAATGCATGAAAGCGAGGCAGTGTTGACAGGAAAATGGCCCGAGAAATCCGCTGCAAGTAGATTTTTTTACTTAATCAATGAGTGCAAAGGATTACAGACTGGACGGTTGGAACAGTAATGCCATGTGAAGGAACCTCCTGCCTATGTACTGCAAGAAAATGATGTCTTATATGGGAAAGAATGAGAAAGAGAAATGAAAGAAAAGAGGGGCGTGTGAAGGAGTGAGGGGAACAGATACGAACCTGTAAACGTCTTTGTGTGAACGTGTTGTACATCTGGTGTGTACATCTGTAGTACATAATTGTAGTTTGTTTGTCATTTCATAAAAGCAACGGGAAATATCAAATGGTAGGGTGATAAATATAGAGGAAAATCTTAATTCATGTTTTTGGTGGAATTCACAAAACATAATAGATATTGAAATAGAAATTGAAATAGTGCTAATTCATCCCAACTAAAACACTCAACAAATCAGTGCAAAAGTAATGAGCCTTAAACTTAACTCTGTAACAAGACCAATTTGGCTTTTAATCTTTTTGAGTACAACAGTGGAAATCAGACAAATACCTTCATGAAAACAAAAATAATCAACAAGTACAAATACAACGGAACAAAGAAAACAAAACAACAGAACAACAGAAACACCATCCAAAAACAATAGAAAAGGAGTAATGGTAGAGACTTAGTGAAAAAAAAAAAAAAAAAAAAAAAAACTGGAATAGCAACCAACAGCAGAGAGGATCAAAATAAAAAGTAACACACAACACTCCACTTATAACATATCACCCACTCAGTCTTTTTGGAGCACCATAATATTTGCACCACAAGCCACATCAAGAATAGTATTTAATCTACCACAGCAATGGTACATTCTAAGTGTCTTATATCCTGTGTCTGATTTCCAGCAAACAGCACTGCACTAACCATGAACTGTGTCCTTATATGTGCATCTGTAGTATTTAGTCTTTTTATAATGACAACCAACACCTCCCAGGAACTCAACATCTCACCAAGACTATGATACAAAAATCTTTCAACCTCTCAGGAGTTCAAAACTAGAAAAATCCAACCCACAAAACAATCACACTTCTTCTACTGCCTTCCTATATTATCACAATGGAACCTTCTGCTATCAAGCTCCTCATCGACCTCCAACACGAGGCTTATAGAAAATCCCTGGAGACGTTTGTGAGCCAGGTGACAACTCGAGTCGACTCCCTGCAAGCTACAGTGGTGGAGCAAGCAAGAGCAATTGACTTCACCCGGTCTGAGCTGGGGGAGATTAAGTCTTTATTCAAGGTGCTTCTGGCAGGATGCTGTGGTGCTGAAGGAAGAGGGAATAATGTGCGGCAGAGACTTGGCGCTTGGGGTAAAAAAAACAGAGATGAAGTGGAGGCATGGGATGGAGATGGAAGAGGTTATGCGAATGGTTGGGATGGTGGAGTTAGACGTGGATTTGAAAGACGTGGTAATCATAAACAGAGGAGCAATTTGGATGTGAGCTATGCCCCTGAACCAAGTCAGGAGGAAGCAACTCTGTGTGTGGATGGCTTGGCAGAAGAAGAAATGGAAACAGATGACGAGCTATCCAACCGGCTGTCTGGCATGCTCCGCGAGAAACTGGGCCTATCTGAAATCCACCTTCGTTACTGTCGCCGCATGGGACAGACAGACGAAAACCATCCACGGACTATTGTAGCAAGATTCTGCCAACCAAAGGACAGAGATGTAATACTAGGACGTGCTGGTGACCTTGAAGGATCTGGCCTGACCTTATACAGAGCCTGGCACTCCACTCAGCCGGCACACCCACAGCAGAGAGATGGAGGGCAAGTAGTGACTTCACACCGCAGGAAACGAGGGCCACGTACAAGACACAAGGGACAATCAAGTGGCAAGTTTGCCACTCTGGAGAGTCACATCACACCTCTAGAGTCCATGCATGACCTCAATGGCTCTGCAGCATCTTTAGCCACATCAGACTCCACAGCATCATTTCTGGACCTGGATGGCTACACTGAGGAGGAGGATGAGGAGTTCTTAGCTGGTCCAGACACGGTGGGGCTGCTGCTCTTCTGCTGCTCTGCATGTTAGCCTGTCTCCCTCCCTCAACGTAAGACCTAGTGGCCTGCGCAGTGCTCACCCAATGAACAGTGCACTCTGGGGGTGGTCTGAGCCTTGCACTAATATTCATTTGTTTCCCTCTTTTACTTCTACTACTACTACTACTTGGGATCTGTTACTGGGCTCTGTTCTGAGGATGTTTCAATGTTATTTGGTGGTTACATGACATTTTAAGGTTCAAATGCAATAGCTATTTTGTTACCCTTTCACTTCTTTGAACCAATATTTTTCATGAAAAGTGGTTCAAGCTTTCTTCAAGTTATGCAATGGAAAATTATATAATATAGTAGTTTGAAGCAACTACATCACCAAACCAGCTATAATTAAAAAGCCATGAGTGGATGAAAGAAAATTGATACTAACAGATTATTTCAATATCCACTTTCATCTGATTTACAAAAACTAATTAACTAAACTATCAGTAAGTGTATTTAGGATTCAAAACTAATGACAGCATATTATCTAGTCCATCCCCACTAATTTGTCAAAAGAGATAAGTGAAGTAGTAATTGAAGTAGCATTCCACTCTATATTTACCTTTCAAAAATCCATCCCACAAAACTCAGCATGTCCCCACCCCGTTAAATGTTCCTTCCTCCCATTGCAAATCTGTAGTGATGTCACATAATTCCTTGATGTTAGATCCCACAGTAATATTTCCTATCAGTCCTCCATCTTGAGCCTGAATTTAATATATTCCAGTATTTTTTGCTCCTTAGTAATGTATCCATCTGTCTCCTCTGTACTTGGCTCGAGTCATGTTTGGTATCTTTTCTCCCTTTATATTATGTCCTATAGTAGTGTTTCTCTCCTCCCTCCCTCCACATGAGGCTCAAAGTTCTTGGTTCCCACAATCCCCTCTATGCATTAATGTCTCCCTCTAATAAGTAGAGATCCTTTTAGTTCATAGTTTAATGTTCCTGTTTTTTTAGAGTCTGAAGAAATGTTAGTTTATCTCTTGAACTAAGAGTGGATGTAACTCTCTATAAACAATACAAATCTGCATACAACAGATCTTAATGGCAAGTGGCTGGGATGTTAACTTAATGCATAGTTAAGTGTATGTATGAACTACTTCCAGTATAAACTCCAGCTCCAAGGTATGACATTACTTAGTTGCTGGAATTAATAAGCTGCCTGTCTCCATAGCTGGTATACTTTGTGGTGTTCTAAGTGTGTGAACCACTGCACAGCACAGCAGAGTGGGACTGACTCACAGAGTAAGACACAAATAATACAGTACATGTTCTAGCTGTTAAAATGTACAATGCTGCAATGCACACTTCTGAGCTCCTTATTTCAATGGTATCATGCTATTTCTGTATAAAAGTACATATTCCATGTGCATACTGAACTTCAAGCTGAAGGTATTTTGAATGGGGCAAATGCTTTATCTTGACTTAAAGGTGAAAACAAATAGCTTGTGAATGTGATCTTGAGGCCAAAACTTGCTGTCCTGCATATTAACTTCAGCATTTTATAATGAACTTATACTAAGTATCTATTCCTGCAAGGCTTTGACACAATGGTAAAGTAAAGGAAACATGCCATGCACATAATTTCCCAGTATTGTACAGTAGTTTACTGCAATACTATTCTTCAACTGATGGAGGCCTATTCAGCCAGCTTTCACATGCAACAAATCATGCTAAATTCCCCTGCCTATGAATGATGCACTCGGTACCTGCAGTGTTTGTACAGCAGCAGAATGAGGCACAGGGCTCAAGCTTGTCTGCCTTCCTTTCATGGGTACATGGTGCTTCCTCCTGGTTTTCTTGTATCTCCCTCTGTTATTTGTTTCTTTACAAAATTACCAGTTCATTGTTATGAGGGTGATGACAAGCTAATAATTCTATCCTTGCCTCGCCTAAATGGCAGTAATGTCTACAGTAATTACTGGTCCTGGACAGAGAATGCTAGACTACAGTTGTCTAACCTGCCATCAAACATCAGCAATCTTGTCTTGCCTCTGGATATATCTATTTATCGCCCAAGTAATTAACTTCCTTCCCATTTAAAGGCAAAGTTGTAGATGGCAATCAGCAAATTTAACTGGCTATAAGATATATCTGAAGTGTAATAAGAATCAGTTCAAGGAAAATATGAATCAAGGCCATCATGAAGGACCAAAAATCAAGGGACTGGGTTAACAAGTTGCACATCACTTACTGGCCAGCTCTCACCTGACAAACCTTGACCCACATACAGAGAACCTGCCTTTCAAAACAAAACAAACAAGAAATTGATTAAATATTTATCTTCTACACAATTAAAGAGAACAAAAACAAAGGACAACACTGCAAGGTTTGTCATTTCTGAACTGAGTGAGCCAGATGGCCATGGTGTCCCCTAAGCTAACACTTCCCAATGTGTGCAGGGTGTGGGGCGGCAGGTGGTGTCCCTACACATTGGACAGGCTGGTGTGCAAGTTGGCAGGGCATGCTGGGAACTCTACTGCCTTGAACATGGAATCTTCCCTGATGGAGTTCCTTATCCAACCATGTGAGTTTTTGTATGTAGATAAAACTATCAAGAAAAATAATAAATAAATAACTCCATTCAGCTGCAATTTGTGGTTCAAGGTAGTTTTGAACTATCACACTAATTCAATTTCTTGTCTCCTTTCTTTCTCTGATCAGCGATGAATCCTCTCTGGACCCATTCTTCTCGGAGACAAGCAGTGGCAAGATGGTTCCTCGCTCACTCTTTATTGATCTTGAGCCATCGGTTGTGGGTCAGTATGAAGTGTTTGCTGTGTGTGATCTTTTCACACTATAGAGTTGTGAAACTAAAGATAGGTGAATCTCTCAAGACTAAATGCCAAAAATGCACCCGATAAGAAATACTCTGCTTGGATGAGAAACCCGAGGATAAACATAACAAAGCTTTCCCTTCAGCCACTACCACTCTGATTCCATCGACAGATGAGATCCACCATGGCACACACAGGGAACTCTTCCACTCGTCCAGCTTCATCACTCACATGGAGGACGCAGCCAACAACTTTGCTCGTGGCCGCTACACTGTGGGCAAGGCCATGATAAACAAAGTGTTAGATGGTATAAGGAAACAGGTAGAGGCCTGCTCTGGCCTACAGGTGAGAAAGGGAGAGCTTGTAAAAGTGGTGGCATTCTTACATCGTTTTCTGCTTTCTTAGCACATGTTTCAATTAGTTTCTCAGTATTGTACCTCACGGCATCTTGAGTCTTAACTTGATTCAAATCAGCTGCATCTTTACAGTCTCCTGCTCATTTCATCTGTATTTTCAGTATTGATCCATTATTCTCATAACTTGCTATGACCCTCCAATTTTTCCCTCAGGGTTTCACCATCACACACTCCTTGGGTGGTGGCACAGGCTCTGGCTTCATGACTTTACTGCTGGAGAAGCTCACTCAGGAATACTGCAGCACCGGGTTATTACGTTTCTCCATCTTTCCTTCACCTCGCATGTCCACAGCTGTGGTGGAGCCTTATAACACTGTCCTCCATGCAGCCACCACCATGGACTATGAACACTGTGTCTTTGTCTCTGATAACGAGGCAACATATAAGTTATGTGTGGAGAACCTAGGGATGACTCGTCCTAATTACCGTAATCTGAACCAACTAATGGCACAGGTCATTTCATCATCCACTGCCTCCCTGCGTTTTGATGGTGCACTTAATGTTGATCTCAGGGACTTCAACACGAATCTTGTTCCTCTGAGGCGCCTCCACTTCCCAGTCATGGCATTTGCACCAATCATCTCCCCTGAAGCAGCAACATGTGATCAGAGGACAGTGGCAGACATGACAACATCCTGCTTTGAGCCCAAGATGCAGATGGCCACATGTGACCCAACAAATGGCAAGTACATGTCCTGCTGCCTCTTGTATCGTGGTGACGTGACTCCGAATGACGTCCAGCGTGCCATATCGGCCATCAAGCTCATGAAGACCGTCCAGTTTGTCGAGTGGTGCCCGACTGGCTTCAAACTCGGGATAAACGGAGGACGCCCCACACTATACCCCAGCAAGGGAGGCACTAAGTTAACGCGTGCTGTGTGTATGCTTGCCAACACTACTGCTTTCAAGGATACGTGGAGAGGACTGACCCACAAGTTTGATCTCATGTACAGCAAGAGAGCTTTTGTTCACTGGTATGCTGGGGAGGGTCTGGAGGAGTGTGAGTTGGCAGATGCACAGGATACCATAGCACAGATGATTAGGGATTATGAGGAAGTGGAGAGAGATGGGAAGGAAGTAGAGGTGGAGGAGTTCTAAAATATATACATATGTGTGTGTAGTATGAGAGAGAGAGAGAGAGAGAGAGAGAGAGAGAGAGAGAGAGAGAGAGAGAGAGAGAGAGAGAGAGAGAGAGAGAGAGAGAGAGAGAGAGAGAGAGAGATGTATGATGACTTTAAAATATATGTATAAGAATGTGAAATGAAGAACAAGATATTCATATGGACATTAAAGTTAACATTTGATGTGTTAGAAGCTGTACAGTCGACTGTTAAAACACTAACAGTGAGTGTTTAAACAATTAAATGCCATATTCTCAAATATCTAGAAGCAATAAATAATGAATATGTAATTATGCTTCCCAAGGTCCCACACTTCACCATAAATACACAGCAGTTTTTGGACAAGTTTTCAAATTTAATGTTCCTCTAAATGAAAAATCAACAGAATGCATAAGGAGGGTTTATTCTGTGTAACTTTTTAATAAAAAAATCTATTTTCTCTTTTGAATTTAAAAGATAATATAAATGTTTGTAAGCCAAGCCTCTTTGTATATATTTATAATTTAATCTCTTGAATCTCTGAAATAATTTTTGTAACAACTTCTGATGCAAAAAATAACATGTTGAGGCAAAGAAGTCCACTAAATCTGGACAACTGATCTCTAAACATTATACAAATTATTGTCACTCTATATTTCTAATTTTACAACACCATAGTTAAAAACAAAGAAAAACTAACCGTGATGTCACTAGTTTCTACCTGATCTGCCAGCCAGTACACAAGATGAAGGGGTTTAGGTGCAGATAATGAGGTGTAAATGTTATGTGTGTGTGTGGCCTTTTTCTTCTCTCTTCATCTGACTCACACTCCATGAATAAACATTTGCAGGCTCAACAGCATATCTAGCACTGGGCACTGAGCAAGACTGAGTGACATGGAAGTAACAGCTGGTGGTCTGAGCCTTTGTCGAACTTTTATAACTTAACACAAACCTTTTCAGCTTTTATAACTGAACATTGACTTATGGAACATGCTTGCATACATTTCCCTATGACAATCTCAATGAAACATCACAAAGAGTCAAGGTCTTGAAATAAATCTTTACTTGTCTTTAAGGTTTGAAATAAGAGAGTATGTATTAATATTCCTGGTTGCTAAATATATGTACGCTCCTTTATAAATCATCTCTTCACCGTGTTGGATATGTAACTAGATATACTATTCCAGTGTATAACATTAAGGTCTAAGTGTTGCTTGTTGAACACATGCCTACAGCTTTGGTGCGGTGTACTGTACGCATGATAGTCATGATCAGTCAGATAATGTGCTGCTCTTTTTTTCATATGTAAAGCATTTTCCCTCAATCTGGAGTCCTCTGTTTAGCTGACAATCACCAGCCAGAACCTAATGACAGTACCTAATGATTGAAAGATTTACCTTTCAAATACAAGTCCTCTGAGCTGAAATATGACAAAATTTCATTAGATAAGAGGACTTTAAGACTGACAGAAAACACTATATAGCTACAATGGAAATGTGTGTGGTAATTTGGTCAGTTACTTACACTGCCTATGTCCATATGAATGTTGGCACATATGTAATGGCATGAGTTAATTGCTTAATTTTTTTGGGGGGTATTGTTATTGTCCTTCCGCTGTGAAGAGTGTGAAACTCAAGTGACTTCCAATGATCTCTCTCTCCTTGTGTTATTCAGTAATTTGTATCTAACACTGCTTAGGGTGTTTTGCCAATTCCATAGTTGACACAGTTTACCATCAAAGTTTTGTATAAATGATGTGTATTTTAGTAATGACCTTCACATGCACAGGACAAGATTTGATAACTTGTGGCTGCTGCTGATGATGATGATGCCTTTTTTTGCTAAATACAAATGTTATGAAATTAATTGCTTTACTTACTACCTTGGCCTCTCATGATAAATACTCTGGAAGGACAGTGGTTATAAAATGGGGATTTTATGAAGAATTACCCAATAATGCTGAACTTCCTTTGAATCTTTAAAACAAATCAAAGCAACAGATAAGTCAAGTTAAGATATTGATATTTAAAATGAAATGGTAAAGCTAAAGATATAAAGAGCATCAAGAAAAAGAAAAATATGTACATGAACCAACACAACCAACCCAATTTTGTAGCAATCAGCAGTCTAGACAGGTGTGGTGGGCAGTTGTTTCTCCTCATATGAATTTCAATAGGTGTCACTTTTGGTACCCTGCCTCTCAAACCTCCCACATGAAGTTCCTCTGAGGTGACTTTTGATTTCCTTCAGTACACACACACACACACACACACACTCAGTGGTTAGAGTGCTGGCAAAGATATTTGGGTGTGTCTCCTTTCACGTGACCTAGCAGTGAGCACCTTGTTGTCCCGGTGTGTGGTGTGTGCCTGGTCTCATTAAGATCGGAAATTGAGACCATTTATGAAACACTGATTATTTGGACCATTTATATAAATATGAAATGCATTACTTGTCATACAAAACCTTCTTCCCACATAAATGTATACGGTCACGTGAAAGAAGAAAGATTCATTCCTTAATTAAAAGTCAAATCACTCCTCAAGTGCAATGCATATAGATTCTGACCACCAGGAAAATAATGTATTAGGAAAGCTGCACATCCATAATTCATAACAACATATCTTGTCATAAATGTCTGTTATATAAATAGCCAATTCATCATCCATTACCTTAAAAAAATATATGGAATTAGATGTGTATTATAAATTTAATCTTCCACCATTACATTTCCATAAAAACAACAAATTCTTACATCATTTTCTATAATATTGCACACAAACCTACAACAATGCATGCGTGAAGTTAGACAACCCTTATACTTTAGTCTTTGTCTTATCACTTACTTTAGCTTTACCTTTCTTATTAACCTTTGACTGGGTCTTGTCAATGACCCCAATGCCTCCTGCCCCCTTGACAAACGTTCCTTCAGCCCCTGCACCGCCTCGGCCAAGCTGCTTCTTTCTTTCGGTTTTTCTTCCTTTTCTTATTCTTTGCTTTCCTCACATAAGGCGCCTTTCTCTTGGGGAAGGAGCGTCTGATATTGGGTACCACAGGCGCTGCTAATATTCCTCCACTGCCGCCATTGTCACTAATAACCATCTCTGTAATTAATCATTTATTGATGAGAACCATGAAAGTAACGAAAATCAGCAATGTCAGTGATGGAAGTACGTAGATGATGACGTTAATTACTGGTATTAAATCTCACTGTGTATGAGAGAGAGAGAGAGAGAGAGAGAGAGAGAGAGAGAGAGAGAGAGAGAGAGAGAGAGAGAGAGATACATAATTAGTGTGTGTGTGTGTGTGTGTGTAGATACGTACTCTCACCGCCAGCTGCGTGGATGTTTAGGTTGGGGAAGGAGTGGGGGGAGGAGGGAGAGGAGCTCTGTTGAATATATTCATTCCCTGCTTCCCCATCACCACCTCTCTCCTTGAGCTGCAGGAGCAGCTCACTCTGGCTTCTCTGTGGACATAGATACAACCACTTTCAGATATGTTGTTCATAAATTTTTTTTTTTCTCTCGAACCTGTAAGGGATCTGGCAACTTCGTGGGCCTTTTTTTTCCCCCTTCTTACATAAAAGAAACAAATAAGATGAATTCACAACATTACATTCCTGACTTCTGCGTCGAACTCTGTATGTTAATTTACATACTTCAGTGATACCAGGTTTTGTAAGGCACGTAATTTATGGAAAGCACACACATGTTGAAAAGATGATAAGGATTACTACTACTACTACTACTACTACTACTGCTCCATTTTACTACTTTTAATGTTCAGACTTGTGACCATTCTTTTCCTGAGATAAAACCAACCTAACGTACATTTACTAAGGCAGCAAGTCATCACGGAAGTAGACAAAGGTTTAGGGTTTCAAACGCGCTTCAAAACTACGTAGGTGCGAACAGGTGTGTGTAATTCACCTCGGTCTCCTTCTGGTCACCCAACCAGTCTTCCCCATTACGGAGCGAGCTCAGAGCTCATAAACCGATCTTCGGGTAGGACTGAGACCACATCAACACACAACACACACCGGGAAAGCAAGGCCACAACCCCTCGAGTTACATCCCGTACCTATTTACTGCTAGGTAAACATTAAGAGGCTTGCCCATTTGCCTCGCCGCGCCGGGACTCGAACCCGGCCCTCTCGATTGTGAATCGAGCGTGCTAACCACTACACTACGCGGTGTGTGTGTGTGTGTGTGTGTGTGTGTGTGTGTGTGTGAAAAGGTGAAGGGTTATCAGTGTCATACAGACGGCTGCCTATGTGAAGCAGCCTCATTAGCCTTATCTTTTTTATTTACTTGTCTATCTTTTATTTATCTATTCTATTTTATTATTTTATTTTTACCTAGAGCGACAAGTCAACTCAAGGGATCTTCAATAGGTACAGATGCTATGAGGCGTGAAATGTCACCACCTTTCTCAACTCCACTACATGTCCGCTTCCCCATCCCTAGTCCAACTTTTTTTTTTCCTCACCCCGACTCCTTATCCTTATCACCTCCATCTTAGTAACGGTCCACACTCTCTCTCTCTCTCTCTCTCTCTCTCTAAGGAAAACAACAACCAAATGAGATTCTATTACATATTTTGAATAAAATTCTTTCCAGATCAATATATAGAAGACAAATTTCTCGTCGTGTTAAGATATTTTTTTTCAAATCCGGTGACATATCTTTTAAAATTGATCCGTTACATTAAACTTTATTGGATATCATTGCTCGGGGCACGTTTCTTATATAATCCACGTTTTAAATCACATCACGACAATCCTACGTGTGCTACTGAGAAAATATTATATTTATGAAATGACAAACCTGTTATTTTTTCAAGAAACAAGAACACACCAAAACTTGACTTTATTACGAATCATTTTTTTTTACTCTACTGATAATAAATCAAATATCAATAATGGCAACTCAATTAATAAAAAGAAAGAGTCGTGTGCTGCGGCATGGTTAACTATAGTGTGTGTGTGTGTGTGTGTGTGTGTGTGTGTGTGTGTGTGTGTGTGTGTGTGTGTGTGTGTGTGTGTGTGTGTGTGTGTGTGTGTGTTTATGGGGGAACGAGGGTCGGGATGGGATATGTAGAGGGGGAGAGGAGCAGGATACACGTCCGAGGCAGCTGTAGCCAATGACAGCAGCCATGAGGAAAGGACAACAGACGTCACTATACATACTGCTAGAAATATAGGTAAGAAAACCGCTACAAGTGAGGAGCCAACAGTACCTGGAGGATGAGCTGCAGCACCACCAGCAGCGCCACCACCAGGAGGAAGAGGCAATTGATCTCAAGGGCGCGACCAAATCCTTTCATGGCAGCATGGTCTAGGGCTTCACCTTCCTCTTCTGTCGGAATACAAAGAAAGTATAAAAATAAATAAATAAATAAAAAAAGCTTCAACAGTATCGACTTTTTTCCCTCTTCTTTGCTGCCGCCTGACCATCAACACTTTCTAACATATTCGCCGATTTATTTTCTTTGCCTATCTTAAAAGTAAAAATAAATATACAACAACAATAACAGTAATAATAATAATAATAATAATAATAATAATAATAATAATAATAATAATAAAATAATAAGATGAATAAGATAAATAAATAAGTAAATATCTAGACATCAAGACTTTCTAAACCAAAGTATTTATGAGAAAATGAATTCAGTCAATAAATGGAACTTGAATTTACCGATTTCTTTAATTAATCACCAAGATGTTTTTTTTTTTTTAAGCATCACAGTATCACTAAATATTACTTTACAACACGACAGGTTACATTCTATTCTCTCTCACCAAAGACACTTTCCATTTCCTTTAGAGATGTACCGATGCATCGGTATCGGTACCGGAATCGGCGGTATTGCCCATTTTTTGGGTATCGGTATCGGTATCGGCTTATTTTATGGCGATACTTCCGATACCTAAAAGGAATTTACTACTTAGTGATATATTCGATACAAGATATTGATGACACCAAATTGATATAATACGGCGTATTAAGTTTCCGTGGTGATTACCGTATGTCACAGAATACTGTTTTCTGTGGTAATAAGCCACAACCTAGACATTTAGAATAAACCAAATTTTTTCTATTTAATTGAAAAGATTAGGTGAAAGCTCATGTTTCTGAATTGGTCTACTAATGTCTAATGAATTAATATCAAAGGATGTCAGATTTAATTAAAGAGAAACATACACAACAAAATGAGTTTCTTTTGCTAATATTTTGTGTCTGTTTTACAATTTTAATAATTTTAGAAATATTTTTGATCGCCAAAATATCGTCAATAAAATTAATAATGAAAATGCACAAGACCAAATGGTCGCTAAAGGAGTAAGAAGTAAGAATTTAAAATAACTGACAAGAATCAGAAGACTGAGAAGATATTCATTCCAATTACTGAGTAATTTACCTTTGCAAATGGCTTCAAAAAGCTTCTAGAATTGCTCCTATTTCACAAACGTTCTCAGGACTCACAGCATCCCCCAAAACAAAGCCTCCCATCTGATAACGCTCGCCGTTCACCAACTCATCCTGGCGTCCAGTGCAGTAATCACTAGAAGTAGTAGTATCGGTATCGGTATCGGTATCGGTAGTAGTATTGGTATCGGCCCAATTAGGTGGTATCGGTATCGGTATCGAAATCGGCCAAAATTTTGGTATCTGTACATCTCTAATTTCCTTAGTGAATGTTGGAGTGAGAGATAACACGTCACAACCACACAACCACGTCACAATCACGTCACAACCTCACAACCACGTCACTTAGCACCTTCCTCATCCCGAATCCCAAGATCCACCCTGCCCTTTTCCTTGTCAGCTTTATCTACACTCCTCCTGTCCTCTTCACAGTCTCAGCTTTATCTACCATGGTCTTATCCTCTTCACAGTCTCAGCTTTACCTCCCCTCTTATCCTCTTCACAGTCTCAGCTAAGCGTAGAATCCTTACATCAGTTTATTTAGTACACATGTTGTCTGTCTCTGTTGAATTCTGAACGTTTATTTCATCACCTCGCATCCACACCAACATTCTCCGCGGAAAAAGTAAGTAAAATACAAAAAATAAAGACTTGGTTCTACTTTCACAACAATATAAGCTTGCCATTCCGTTATCAAGACCTGAACTGATGAGTGTACACTGAAGACGCTCTCTCTCTCTCTCTCTCTCTCTCGGCAAATCCTATTAAATGCTTTACAGTCACGCTCTGATGGAGAGAGAGAGAGAGAGAGAGAGAGAGAGAGAGAGAGAGAGAGAGAGAGAGAGAGAGAGAGAGAGAGAGAGAATTTACCGCCACCGTTACCTCTCCTATACCTTCAAGCATTCTATACGTACCATACTGTTCGCAACTCTCTCTCTCTCTCTCTCTCTCTCTCAACACCTGTAGGGAAACCTTACCAAATCGGTCACATTCATATAACTACACACTTCCGTATCTGAATAGCCAATGAACACTTGTGAATGCTATCAACTTCCTATAAGAGAGAGAGAGAGAGAGAGAGAGAGAGAGAGAGAGAGAGAGAGAGAGAGAGAGTGTGTGTGTAATTCACTGTTTGATCTGCTGCAGTCTCTGACGTGACAGCCAGACGTTACCCTACGGAACGAGCTCAGAGCTCATTATTTCCGATCTTGGGATAGGTCTGATCAGACCAGGCACACACCACACACCGGGACAACAAGGTCACAACTCCTCGATTTACATCCCGTACCTACTCACTGCGAGGTCGCTGTGCGACTGATACAGGATAACCTAGATGGGCCCTGGTGGCCCTTTGTTATCCTATTATTTATGTTATGTTATGTTATGTTAGGTGAACAGGGGCTACACGTGAACGGAGACACACCCAAATATCTCCATCCGGCCAGGGAATCGAACCCCGGTCATCTGGCTTGTGAAGCCAGCGCTCTAACCACTGAGCTACCGGGCCGTGTGTGTGTGTGTGTGTGTGTGTGTGTGTGCGCACTACAAAGGTAAGGCTTGCAAGGAAAACGGGATAATTATTTTGTTTTGTTACATCTCAATATAAGTTCCACATGTTACTAGTATCAAGTGTATACGGATATGAATACGTATACGAGTACATTATTTGCATCATTAATAAAACTTTAAAGGAGGATAATCGTTACTATCGTTTTCTATGACAAGTCCTTCTAAACATCAGGCAACTATACCACTGCATTCTTTCGATATCCATCACTGCATAGGCTATCCCAAACCAAACTTATTCATCCATCTCTCTCTCTCTCTTGCACCACAAGAATCAAATTACAGTTCTCTCTCTTCTCTCCACGTACAACAAATTCTACCAGTGTTTCGCAATATCTTTCGGTAATAGGGAAGCTTATGTCCCAGCTTAAAAGCTTTCATGATTTATTGCACGCAGTCAGTGTAATTTATAGTCAAATCACACTATCTTAACTTCTTTTATGCAAGAGGGGAAAACTGGCTAGGAGCAACAAAAAAATACAATAAATAAATAAATAAATAAATAAATAAATAAATAAATAAATAAACAAACAAACAAAACGGCCCATTTAGTTGCCAGTCCCTTTGCAGGTCTGAAAGTTAGCCAAAAGAAAAGTATAAATGTCTTGAAACTTCCCTCCCAGTCATAAGAAGTTGGATATACAAAAGCAGGCAGAGTTCCACAGTTTACCTCTGATTTCACCTTTCATTTCCTTCCCTATAAA
Organism: Portunus trituberculatus; assembly: GCF_017591435.1. NCBI lineage: Eukaryota > Metazoa > Arthropoda > Malacostraca > Decapoda > Portunidae > Portunus > Portunus trituberculatus. The sequence continues at coordinate 3,178,327 of NC_059288.1, forward strand.
CCTGTCGACGTAACTTTACCTGACGATGCACCTTGAACTCGCCTCACCTTCCTTACAGTGGCAGGAGAGAGAAACAGGAAGAGAAGGGTGGAAACTCTCAAGTCTCACCTCACAGGCACTTATTAGAAAGGTGAAGGAAAAGTTAGAAATAGAGATGAGAAAAGGAAGATTCACCCCTTCTTTCCTTGACCCTAAACAACATCTTCACCTGAACGTGGAAATGTAGGTTACTTAGGTTACATTTCTACTTACCTCATGAAACGACGGCTTGTCCTCTTCTCCCCACTTCCGAGGCGCGTTGGGTCCTCTCTACACGGTCCTCCTGTTTGTATTTCCACAACAGGGTAGCGTAATTGTAAAAAAAGCGATGATCTGGCAAGTTTGAATGGGTGGTAGAGTGACACACAAACCTCCTCTGACGTTGTATAAGAATTACTGAGGTGAAGAAGCGTCGTGTTGGGAGGCCGTGTGGTGAGGGACGCTCTGACTAGCAACTCAACGCTCACATTTCCAGTTACCCTTTCTTGCTAAATAAATACGCAAAGAACCGGCCTTCTGATGATTTCAACAGGAGACTTACGTATACACCGAGAAATTTATATGCAAGTCCTCCTGTAGTGTTGAAATATCGAGAATTGGACGTTACAGTAAGAAAATAGTAAAATGATGAAGGATTATAGTCACTGAGAACGCCGCGAGATGCCAGTTAGGGATTCCTTGTGTTTGTAAAAGTGCTAAGAATGTTTTATCAGTGGATTATCACTTTCCATGCAAGTGTTGTGTGTGTGTGTGTCTGTCTGTATGTGTGATTATTCATGAGTACTTTCGCGTCTGGCTCAGTGCTTGTGTCTCTTTGCCGCAGTGAAATTAAGGAAAGAGAAATACATTAATGAGTAACAAGACGAAGAGATGACACTGCTCTCGTTTTATTGGTTGTTTATGCAGGATGGATTTTAGTTCCTCACGCTGTCCTTGTTACAGTTGTGCTTTTTGTGTCAGTGTGTGTGTGTGTGTGTGTGTTTTTTTTTTTAACTATATTTTGCCCAATAATACATGTTACTACTACTACTACTACTACTACTACTACTACTACTACTACTCGTTAAATTTTATCCACTACGTAAAAATACACTGTAATAACACTTCACTTACATAACGAGATACTCAACACTTTAATTCCACTTCCATTATTACTTACATAAACTTGCAACATTTATTTATATGAAGTGATGAGTGATTTTTTTAGTTAGTTTTCAAGGAGAGAAGCGAGCAATGCGAACGTTTCACTTATCTATTAGGTGTTTAGTGAACATCTTTGCTTTATCATTATTGTCATTATTATTATTATTATTATTATTATTACTACTATTATTATTATTATTATTATTATTATTACTGTTATAGATTACTATTGTTCATCAAAAGTGAGGCGTGTGAAACAAAATTAATACGAGGAATATGACAAACAAATAAAAAACATACATGATAACATACAAGATAAGCTCTCTCTCTCTCTCTGCCATATTCAGAAACACTATGCTCTCACCACGACAGTTTTCCAAGGTCACACAGACAACTATAGCAGGGTTTTTAAGAGTGTTTCTCCTTATAAACTAGAAATCTTGCCAATCCATCACGAGAACCATAAAAATACCCTTAAAAACATCAATATCT
>NC_059288.1:3185000-3190000 GCF_017591435.1 Portunus trituberculatus
ACATGATTATAAATATTTAGGGGTGCAAATTGATGACAAAATAACTGGTGATGTAAACACAAAGAAGGTGTATGGCAAATGTATGCAGAGAATTCACTTTCTGAGAATTTTAAGAAATCTAAAAGTTGAAAATACTATTCTTGCTATGTTCTATAAGTCTGTTATTGAGTCAACTCTGTGTTTTGGTTTAACAACGCTGTATGGGTGCTTCACTGTAAAAAACAAGAAGAAACTCAAAAAGGTTGTGAGAATTGCTGATAAATTGGGTGTAAAGGTAACAACACTAGATAACCTATATTCTAGAAATGTATTGTGTACAACTAGGAAAATAATGAACGACAATACCAATCCTCTCAATGATAACTACGTGTTCTTAAGATCTGGAAAAAGATTGGGTTTGCCTTCACAGAAAACATCTAGATATAAAAATTAATTTGTACCAGTTAGCATTAAATTGTATATATAATTGTGTCCATGCAAAAAGGTGAAGTTATTGCTTCCACTGTGATTTCGATTCTGATGCAGGATAAATTTACAGCATGGTGTTTTTAAAATAGTGTAGCGTATATAGTTTTAGTCTTGGACCTTACCTTGTCACAGATACTTTATTGTGTGTTGTACTGTATGTGTGTTGTAACTGTAACTTTGAATGATCTGGATCCACAAAGAGTTTAAATTTGTATGTATCATTACAAATTGACTAGATAAAGTATTTACTATTATTATTATTATTATTATTATTATATGAATCAATTTTATACAACGAATTACTACATTACTTGTGAAAATAATGAATTACGCTGCATTCCTTCCTGACAATCGATGTTTATATGTATACAAGAATTAAAGTATGTAATATAACGAAACATCACAATATTACTGACTTTATTACGACAAAACAAGGACCAATCTCCTGCTTGTACCAAAACAGCTTTTCTTGTATTACTCAAACCAAAACAATGGATTCATCTTAAATTTCTCGCACCAAAACTAAAAGTTAAAAAAATAAATAATAATAATAGAATGAAATAAAATAAATGAATAAACAAATAAATAAAATGAAAAATGTTGATCTAATATTTCTAACCTCAAGGCAACAAATAACTCTGACGCTTCTTACCAAAACAATGAGTTACATCTTTACACCTCACACCTGAACTGACCACACCACCTTGACACGCACACTGGGACGCTGCATGGGGACTCGAAACCACTTACAACCTTCGACAGGAGGAAGAAATGAACACAGAAGCCAAGGCAGGGCAGGTGAGAGGAGATGACCGCTTCCACTGAACTCCAGAGACGGTGGACAAAATACTGCAGTCCCTCCTTGCCTCAGCCTGTCCAGCCGATAACAAAAAGTGGAGATTTCGTGACACTGACTTGACCTTCCTTGTAAACTTTCCCGTCACGTAGTAATAAGTTAAATTTATTCCCTCACACGCTAAGAATTATGGGAGGTTATATTCTAGTACGTTATGTGTATCAGTAATGGTTTTATTGTTGTTAGTGGGTTTAGACGCATAGAAAACGTAACATGAGGAAGCCAAGGTGAAGGGAATCGAACGCTCTTGTTTACACGTTGCCATGGTAACTATGTTGATACATGGAATTCAATACTGTTTTCTTATGCCGTTCCTGAATACACTCAACTGGCCATCTCTATTTCTGCCTACCTACCTAACGAATTATTCACGAGAGAGAGAGAGAGAGAGAGAGAGAGAGAGAGAGAGAGAGACTGTCTTCCTTCCAGCTACTTCCCTCCTTGCTTCTCTTGTTTTCTTTTATTGTTTGTTTCTCGACTTTCCTTCCTTTTCCTTCTGTTTCCCGTTCTGTTTTCTCTCAGTTTTTATTCATTCCTTATTTCCCCATTTTTTTTCTTCTTATCTATTTCATTTTTTTCTTAATTGTTTTCAGAATTATGTATATTTTTCATGTATATTTCGTCCTCATTCAATATATACATTTTTCTTTCTTCTCTATGTCCTACTTCGTATTTTTTTTTTCCTTCTCTCTCTCTCTCTCTCTCTCTCTCTCTCTCTCTCTCTCTCTCAAATAACTTACATACATGTATCTATTCACATAATGCATCTGACATACCCATTTACCTATCTATCTATCTATCTATCTATCTATCTATCTGTCTGTCTATCTATCTATCTATCTATCTATCTATCTATTTTTCCACTCATATAATCTTACACGCGCGTATTTGCCTGATGAAGTTACATTATTTGATTATTTACAGGCATATTTTCAACCTTCAACGGTAATATTTCCATACTGCAGCAAAATTGTTATAAAATTAAGAGTTACTTTCTGAAATCATTTTGGTATCCGATTAATATTTCGTTTTCTATGAATTGAATACAGAAAACGTACATCCAGGAGAAATTTCTTTAAATGTTTTGTTATTCGAGAGAGAGAGAGAGAGAGAGAGAGAGAGAGAGAGAGAGAGAGAGAGAGAGAGAGAGAGAGAGAGAGAGAGAGAGAGAGAATAACACTTCCACTCATAACTGACTTAAAACACACACACACACACACACACACACACACACACACACACACACACACACACACACACACACACACACACACACCCACATACACACACACACAAATAACTCATAACCTGAACAAGTCCCAGAATAAACACAACCCTCAGGTCAAATCAGGTTGAGAACAAATATATGTATAGGCCTAAATAGACGCAGCCTGACGATTCTATACACTGAATGACCTGATGGGTTTAGAATCGCTGTGTTTCTGTGGGACTGGGAACACTATTTTGAGTCACCGATGGCATTACTACTCTTTAGAGGTTCCAGTTGAAATGAAACGGATTTTTAAAGGTGTTTTTGATTCCAGGGAGAGATTTTTCTAAAAGATTCTGAGTCAATTCAAATGAAACGGAGGGTGAGATTCCAGACAGATTAACAAGATTTCTAAATTATTAACTGGAGAAACTTTTTGAGGATTCCAGGGACTATTAACATGATTTCTACCTATTAACTGGAGAAACACCTCCACTGAAAACACCTTCTGAAAAAGCTCTAGTTGAAATGAAATGAAATGAGGTGTTATTATGATTCTAGTGACAGATTAACAAGATTTCCACATTATTAACTGGAAAAAGTGATTAACATATTCTAAATCACCTCCACTACTTTCAAAAGGCTCTAATTGAAAAGAAACTGATTTTTAATGAGTTTTTGTGATTCCAGGGACAGATTAACATGATTTCTATATTATTAACAGGAGAAACTCAGGATCATATTTTAAATCACCTCTGAATACACTTCTACTGATCTAAAAGCCTCTAGTTCAAGTGTACCAGATTTTTGAAGGCATTTATTTTTTATGGTTCCAGTAACAGATTAATAAGATTTCAACATTATTAACAAGACAAACTGAGGACCATATTCCAAATCACCTCTAGCTCCACCTCCACTAGTCTATAAGGCTCTAGTTGAAATGTAACGAATTTTTTTTTTTTTTTTTTTTGTGGTTCCAGTAACAGATTAACAAGATTTTTTTTACATTATCAACACGACAGACTCAGGACCATATTCCAAATCACCGCTGGCTGCACCTCCACTGCTGTAAAAGGCTCTACTGGAAATGAAACGGATTTTTTAAAGATGCTTTTTTCATGATTCCAGTGACAGATTAACAAGATTTCTACATTACTAACCGGAGAAACTCAGGACCTTATATTGAATTCCTTCCGCTCCTCTAAAAGGCTCAAGTTGAAATTAAACAGATTTTCAATGGTGTTTTTTTGTGGTTCCAGTGACAGAATAACAAGATTTTTACATTATTAACTGGAAAAACACTCGCGAACCGGGCTATTAATTTCTGTGGGCTTTGTCACTTTGATAAGAGCCGTAGTGAGAGCAGAGGGTTTTATAATATGGGTCTAAATGCAATGAAAACTTAACATAGCTTCTCTTCCACTGGTTGTAGGTAAACACACAAACACTCCTTCCTTCACCAGAACTTCACATACACAAACCTAAGTAGGCCCTTTTTTTTATACTATGTGGGCTTTTCACGAGAATTTGTGGGCTAAAGGGGGTTACGAGGCCTTTCTTTTGATACATATACGTTTGTTGCCCTTGGTCGGTTTTTCCTTCTTACGTACAAACAATAAATAAAAAAAAAATCACCTACAAACACACACCAAGTCATATAAAGGTCCCTGTGAAGTCATAAGGTGATAAGATGGTCACAGTGAAGCCCAAGTGAAGAGTTTGTGCGACTTGTGACGTGACAGAATCAGTAGGGATGTCAGAGGCGAACGATTACCTTGACGTCAACACAAGGAAATACAGTGTTGAATGGATGTGTGTCTTCTGTCAATTTTTATTTTAGTTAAAAAATATTCACACAACTTCACTGGTTAAACTTGAAGCCACACAAATATAAAGGAATATATTATCGAGAGGACGAAGCTCATGGTGGTGGTGGTAGCAAATAGTCGATGATGATGATGATGATAATAATAATAATAATAATAATAATAATAATAATAATAATAATAATAATAATAATAATAATAATAATAATAACAATAAGCATAAATAAATACACAAAAAATATATACGTAGATATTGAGTATACACGAAAAAAACTTAACTAAACGCAATCATTTTATTTCCTCCTTCGTAAATTTCATCAGTAACACATCGAGGCACATCAGAAAGTGAGGAAATGGTGGTGAAAGACTACTACTACTACTACTACTACTACTACTATAATCTATTACTGATACTACTATTATAACCACAACTACAAGTACTACCATAACTTTTAACACTACTACAACTATAGCAACTACTACTATACACATACTACTACTACTACTACTACTACTACTACTACTACCACCACCACCACCACCACCACCACCACCAGCGTTACCAACTCCCATTGTTTTCCGTATATCATGAATGAGAGGCGCCAAGCTGTCTGGCTGCACCCCGTGACGTCACTCAGGT